>NC_092046.1:138193886-138261252 GCF_003086295.3 Arachis hypogaea
AATCAGTATGTGAGTTTGCGCTTATCAGCTACAGAGTACACCCTGGACAAGCAGAGTGTCCTTGCTATACTTCAAAATGCTGACATTCCATGAGTATTCCAAGCGGCTTCTTAAGATATTCTGATCTCAAGAAAGCAGGAATAACTATGCACTGAACAAGTTTCATGTCTGTCGATTACTCAAAATTTGAGAACTTTGTAGTTTTCTATATGTCAATTGCCCGAAATTCAGACTGGAAGTGCATTGTACCAGAGGTTAAGAAGATTATGACTGTGTGCCCATGAGATCTGTCTTCTGACGTATGAACAAGCAAGTGCATTGAATTGCAAGACTTGTCGGATCAAGGACACTATGAGGATCTTATCGAGTTCAAGTATTTCATCCTAGATCAAACTTCAAAAGAATATGCACCTCATGTCAAAGTTTCAGAAGAAACTCAACTTCAGTTTCAGTATGCTCAGAGAGGAATCAGATAAAATTCTATGATTTACTTTTACGTTGTGCATTTCATCTTTGATCATGCAAAATTGTTTAGGTTTGCTTCAGTTTGGGTTGCCTGCCACATTGCGAGGATTGCATTCGTGGGAGGAACCAGAATGCAGGGCCTAGAATTAATCATCAATTGTCGAGTCTTTTCTTGAATGCCAAATGCTTCTTAGCGAATCATTGATGAGAGATATGTTTAATTGGAAAATCCTTAGTTGATTGTAAATACTGAGATCTTCGCATTCATTATTCGTTTGCTAAAGTTGAGGAATTAGGTTTTGCAAATGTCAGAGTTACCTTTTGATCTGCATGTACATATCGATCAACAGTTATGACTAATTAGGTTGTAAATCAACTATTTTTCAAGCTTGAGGTAAGATTTTTGTGCATATTTTATCTGTTTCCAATTCTAGAAATATTTTTTTTTTATTTTTTAAAATTTTTTGTTTCAAAATATCTTTTGCTACATCTTCTGCCAATTTTCGAAAACATCTTCCCTTTTTCAAAATTTCTTTTTAATTAACTAATTATTTTATCTTTTTATTTGAATTTTCGAAAACTACTAACCTTTTTCAAAAACAATTTTCAAAAATCACTAACTCTTTTTTTTTCAAAATATTTTTCGAAAATTCTCTCTCCCTCTCATCTCCTTCTTATTATTTATCCATCTACTAACATCTCTTCCTCACATCATCAAATTCGAACCCCCTCTTCTATCTGTGTTCGAATTTCTTCTTTTCTTCTACTAACAATAAGGAACCTCTTTACTGTGACATAGAGGATTCCTCTTCTTTTCTTTTTCTCTCCTCTTTCTTATGAGCAGGGACAGAGAAAAAGGCATTCTTGTTGAAGCTGATCCAGAACCTGAAAGGACTTTGAAGAGAAAATTAAGAGAAGCTAAATTACAACAATCCAGAGACAACTTGATTGAAAATTTCGAACAAGTAAGGAGATGGCAGCCGAACCCAACAATAATGCAAGGAGAATGCTTGGTGACTTTACTGCACCTAATTCCAATCTTTATGGAAGAAGCATCTCCATTCCTGCCATTGGAGCAAACAACTTTGAGCTGAAACCTCAATTAGTTTCTCTGATGCAGCAAAACTGCAAGTTTCATGGACTTCCATCTGAAGATCCCTTTCAGTTCTTAACTGAATTCTTGCAGATATGTGATACTGTTAAGACTAATGGAGTAGATCCTGAAGTCTACAGGCTCATGCTTTTCCCTTTTGCTGTAAGAGACAGAGCTAGAATATGGTTGGATTCTCAACCTAAAGACAGCCTGGACTCTTGGGATAAGCTGGTCAAGGCTTTCTTAGCCAAGTTCTTTCCTCCTCAAAAGCTTAGTAAGCTTAGAGTGGATGTTCAAACCTTCAAACAGAAGGATGGTGAATCCCTCTATGAAGCTTGGGAGAGATACAAAGGACTGACCAAAAAGTGTCCCTCTGACATGCTTTCAGAATGGACCATCCTGAACATATTCTATGATGGTCTGTCTGACTTATCAAAGATGTCATTGGACACCTCTGCAGGTGGATCCATTCACCTAAAGAAAACGCCTGCAGAAGCTCAAGAACTCATTGACATGGTTGCTAATAACCAGTTCATGTACACTTCTGAAAGGAATCCTGTGAGTAATGGGACGCCTATGAAGAAGGGAGTTCTTGAGATTGATACTCTGAATGCCATATTGGCTCAGAATAAAATATTGACTCAACAAGTCAATATGATTTCTCAGAGTCTGAATGGAATGCAAACTGCATCCAACAGTACTCAAGAGGCACCTTCTGAAGAAGAAGCCTATGATCCTGAGAACCCTGCAATAGCAGAGGTAAATTACTTAGGTGAACCTTATGGGAACACCTATAACTCATCATGGAGAAATCATCCAAATTTCTCATGGAAGGATCAAAAGCCTCAACAAGGCTTTAATAATGGTGGAAGAAACAGGTTTAACAATAATAAACCTTTTCCATCATCCACTCAGCAACAGACAGAGAACTCTGAACAAAATTCTTCTAATTTAGCAAACTTAGTCTCTGATCTATCTAAGGCCACTGTAAGTTTCATGAATGAAACAAGGTCTTCCATTAGAAATCTGGAAGCACAAGTGAGACAGCTGAGTAAAAGGATCACTGAAATCCCTCCCAGTACTCTCCCAAGCAATACAGAAGAGAACCAAAAGGAGAGTGCAAGGCCATTGACATAAGCAAAATGGCCGAACCTACAAGGGGAGTGGAGGACGTGAATCCCCAAGAGGAAGACCTCCTGGGATGTCCAGTGATCCATAAGGAGCTTCCCTCTGAGGAACCAAAGGAATCTGAGGCTCATCTAGAGACCATAGAGATTCCATTGAACCTCCTTATGCCCTTCATGAGCTCTGATGAGTATTCCTCTTCTGAAGAGAATGAGGATGTCACTGAAGAGCAAACTGCCAAGTTTCTTGGTGCAATCATGAAGCTGAATGCCAAATTATTTGGTATTGAGACTTGGGAAGATGAACCTCCCCTGTTCACCAGTGAACTGAGTGATCTGGATCAACTGAGATTGCCTCAGAAGAAACAGGATCCTGGAAAGTTCCTAATACCTTGTACCATAGGCACCATGACATTCAGAGCATTGTGTGACCTTGGTTCAGGGATAAACCTCATGCCCCTCTCTGTAATAGAGAAACTGGGAATCTATGGGGTGCAAGCTGTTAAAATCTCATTAGAGATGACAGACAATTCAAGAAAACAGGCTTATGGACAAGTAGAGGACATATTAGTAAAGGTTGAGGGCCTTTACATCCCTGCTGATTTCATAGTCCTGGACACTGGAAAGGAAGAGGATGAATCCATCATCCTAGGAAGACCTTTCCTGGCCACAGCAAGAGCTGTGATTGATGTTGACAGAGGTGAAATAGTCCTTCAATGGAATGAGAACTCCCTTGTGCTTAAAACTCAAGGATCTCCCTCTGCCATCATGGAGAGGAAGCAGAAAAAGCTTCTCTCAAAGCAGAGTCAACCAGAGCCCCCACAGTCAAACTCTAAGTTTGGTGTTGGGCGGCCATATCCAAACTCTAAGTTTGGTGTTGAACTCCCATATCCAAACTCCAAGTTTGGTGTTGGAGAGTCTCAACAAAGCTCTGCACATCTGTGAGGCTCCATGAGAGCCCACTGTCAAGCTATTGACATTAAAGAAGCGCTTGTTGGGAGGCAACCCAATTTTTATTTATCTAACTATATCTTTCTAAGTTTTATGTCTTTATAGGTTCATGATCATGTGGAGCCACAAAATAAACAAAAAAAAATCAAAAATGGAATCAAAAACAGCAGAAGAAAAAAATCACACCCTGGAGGAGCATCTGTCTGGCGTTCAGCGCCAGAACAGAGCATGGTTCTGGCGCTGAACGCCCAAAATGGCAACATTCTGGCGCTGAACGCCCAGAACAAGCATGGTTCTGGCGTTCAACGCCAGAAATGGCACACAAATGGGCGCTGAACGCCCAAAATGGGCACCAACCTGGCGCTGAACGCCCAGAGTTGGGTGCAAAGGCATTTTTACATGCCTAAAGGGTGTAAGGTTGAAATCCTTGAACACCTCAGGATCTGTGGACCCCACAGGATCCACACCTACCTCCACTCACTTCTTCTCACCCTTCTTTCACACAACCCCATAAACACTCTTTCCCATAAACCCTTCACCAATCACCTCAATCTCTCCTCCCCATCACCTCTTCACCACTCACATCCATCCACTCTTCCCCATAAACCTACCTCATAAACCCCACCTACCTTCAAAATTCAAAACCAATTTCCCACCCAAACCCACCCATATGGCCGAACTTTAAACCCCCTCCCTTCCCTATATAAAGCTCTCCATTCTCCACCAAATTCACACAACACACTCCTCTTGGCCGAAACCATATCCCCCTCTCCCTCTCCTTCTTTCTTCTTCTTCTTCTTCTATTCTTTTGTTTATTGCTCGAGGGTGAGCAATATTCTAAGTTTGGTGTGGTAAAAGCATAGCTTTTTTTTGTTTCTCCATTACCATTGATGGCACCTAAGACCGGAGAATCCTCTAGAAGAGGGAAAGGGAAGACAAAAGCTTCCACATCCGAGTTATGGGAGATGGAAAGGTTCATCTCTAAAGCCCATCAAGACCACTTCTATGATGTTGTGGCCAAGAAGAAGGTGATCCCCGAGGTCCCCTTCCAACTCAAAAGAAATGAGTATCCGGAGATCCGACATGAGATTCAAAGAAGAGGTTGGGAAGTTCTAACAAAACCCATCCAACGAGTCGGCATCCTAATGGTTCAAGAGTTCTATGCCAATGCATGGATCACCAAGAACCATGATCAAAGTAAGAACCCGGATCCAAAGAACTATGTAACAATGGTTCGGGGAAAATACTTAGATTTTAGTCCGGAAAATGTGAGGTTGGCATTTAACTTGCCTATGATGCAAGGAGATGAACGCCCCTACACAAGAAGGGTCAACTTTGATCAAAGGTTGGACCAAGTCCTTATGGACATATGTGAGGAAAGAGCTCAATGGAAGATTGACTCCAAAGGCAAGCCGGTTCAACTGAGAAGATTGGACCTCAAGCCTGTAGCTAGAGGATGGTTGGAGTTCATTCAGTGCTCAATCATTCCCACTAGCAACCGGTCTGAAGTTACTATAGACCGGGCCATCATGATCCATAGTATCATGATTGGAGAAGAGGTGGAAGTTCATGAGATTATACCTCACGAACTCTACAAAATAGCTGACAAGTCCTCTCCCATGGCAAGGCTAGCTTTTCCTCATCTTATTTGCCATCTATGTTACTCAGCTGGAGCATTCATAGAAGGGGACATTCCTATTAAGGAAGACAAGCCCATCACTAAGAAAAAGATGGAGCAAGCAAGAGAGCCCACTCATGGAGCTCAAGAGGCGCAGGAAGCTCATCACCATGAGATCCCGGAGATGCCTCAAATGCATTTTCCTCCACAAAACTATTGGGAGCAAATCAATACCTCCCTAGAAGAATTGAGTTCCAACATGGGACATTAAGGGTGGAACAGCAAGAGCACTCCGTCATCCTTCATGAAATAAGAGAAGATCAAAAAGCAATGAAGGAGGAGCAACAAAGACAAGGAAGAGACATAGAAGAGCTCAAGGACATCCTTGGTGCCTCAAGAAGGAAACGCCATCATCACTAAGGTGGACTCATTCCTTGTTCTTATTTCTTCTGTTTTTCGTTTTTTTTATGTTATGTGCTTATCTATGTTTGTGTTTTCATTACATGATCATTAGTAGTTAGTAACTATGTCTTAAAGTTATGAATGTCCTATGAATCCATCACCTCTCTTAAATGAAAAATGTTTTAATTCAAAAGAACAAGAAGTACATGAGTTTCGAATTTATCCTTGAACTTAGTTTAATTATATTGATGTGGTGACAATGCTTCTTGTTTTCTGAATGTATGCTTGAACAGTGCATATGTCTTTTGAAGTTGTTGTTTAAGAATGTTAAATATGTTGGCTCTTGAAAGAATGATGACTAGGAGACATGTTATTTGATAATCTGAAAAATCACAAAAAAATGATTCTTGAAGCAAGAAAAAGCAGCAAAGAACAAAGCTTGTATTCAAAAAAAAAAAAAAATAGGCGAAAAAAAATAGAAAGAAAAAGAAAAAGCAAGCAGAAAAAGCCAATATCCCTTAAAACCAAAAGGCAAGGGCAAAGCAAAAAAAAAAGAGTGTGCTTAAGAACCCTGGACACCTCTAATTGGGGACTTTGGCAAAGCTAAGTCACAATCTGAAAAGGTTCACCCAATTATGTGTCTGTGGCATTTATGTATCCGGTGGTAATACTGGAAAACAAAGTGCTTAGGGCCACGGCCAAGACTCATAAAATAAGCTGTGTTCAAGAATCATCATACTGAACTAGGAGAATCAATAACACTATCTGAACTCTGAGTTCCTATAGAAGCCAATCATTCTGAACTTCAATGGATAAAGTGAGATGCCAAAACTATTCAAGAGGCAAAAAGCTATAAGTCCCGCTCATCTGATTGAAGCTCTGTTTCATTGATAGTTTGGAATTTATAGTATATTCTCTTCTTTTTATCCTATTTGATTTCTAGTTGCTTGGGGACAAGCAACAATTTAAGTTTGGTGTTGTGATGAGCGGATAATTTATACGCTTTTTGGCATTGTTTTTAGTATGTTTTTAGTAGGATTTAGTCATTACTAGGGATGTTTTCATTAGTTTTTATGCTAAATTCACATTTCTGGACTTTACTATGAGTTTGTGTGTTTTTCTGTGATTTCAGTTATTTTCTGGCTGAAATTGAGGGACTTGAGCAGAAATCAGATTCAGAGGTTGAAGAAGGACTGCTGATGCTGTTGGATTCTGACCTCCCTGCACTCAAAGTGGATTTTCTGGAGCTACAGAACTCGAAATGGCGCTCTTCCAATTGCGTTGGAAAGTAGACATCCAGGGCTTTCCAGCAATATATAATAGTCCATACTTTGCCTAAGTTTAGACGACGTAAACCGGCGTTCAACGCCAGCTCTCTGCTCAATTCTGGAGTCCAGCGCCAGAAAGGAGCCAAAACCAGAGTTGAACGCCCAAACTGGCACTAAAACTGGCGTTCAACTCCACAAATGGCCTCTGCACGTGCAACACTTAAAGCTCAGCCCAGGCACACACCAAGTGGGCCCCAGAAGTGGATTTATGCACCAATTACTTACTCATGTAAACCCTAGTAGCTAGTTTGTTATAAATAGGACATTTTACTATTGTATTAGACATCTTTGGATTACCTTTTGATCCTTTGATCATCTTTGAGCGCATTGTTCTTAGATCAGAGGGGCTAGCCATCTCGGCCATGCCTGGACCTTCACTTATGTATTTTCATACGGTAGAGTTTCTACACTCCATAGATTAAGGTGTGGAGCTCTGCTGTTCCTCAAAGATTAATGCAAGTACTACTGTTTCTATTCAATTCATCTTGTTTCGCTTCTAAGATATTCATTCGCAGTTCAACCTGAATGTGATGAATGTGACAATCATCATCATTCCCTATGAACGCGTGCCTGACAGCCACTTCCGTTCTACATTAGACTGAATGATTATCTCTTAGATCTCCTAACCAGAATCTTCGTGGCGTAAGCTAGAATGATGGCGGCATTCAAGAGAATCCGGAAGGTCTAAACCTTGTCTGTGGTATTCCGAGTAGGATTCAATGAATGAATGACTGTGACGAGCTTCAAACTCGCGAGTGTGGGGCGTTAGTGACAGACGCAAAAGAATCAATGGATTCTATTCCGACATGATCGAGAACCGACGGATGAATAGCCATGCTGTGACAGAGCATGTTTGCATAGTATTCACAGAGAGGACAAGATGCAACCATTGACAAGGGTGATGCCTCCAGACGATTAGCCGTGCCGTGACAGGGCACTGGATCATTTTCCCGAGAGATGACCGAAAGTAGCCATTGACAATGGGATGCATTACATAAAGCCAGCCATGGAAAGGAGCAAGACTGATTGGATGAAGACAGCAGGAAAGCAGAGGTTCAGAGGAACGAAAGCATCTCCATACGCTTATCTGAAACTCTCACCAATGATTTACATAAGTACCTCTATCCCTATTCTATTATTTAAAATTCGAAAACATCATTATCCATTTATATCTGCCTGACTGAGAATTGCAAGGTGACTATAGCTTGCTTCATACCAACAATCTCCGTGGGATTCGACCCTTACTCACGTAAGGTATTACTTGGACGACCCAGTGCACTTGCTGGTTAGTTGTATCGAAGTTGTGACAATTATGTATTGAGATCAGAGCACCAAGTCTTTGGAGCCTTTAGACATCACAATTTCGTGCACCAAGTTTTTGGCGCCGTTGCCGGGGATTGTTCGAGTTTTCGGCAAGCTTTTGGTCCGGTAACATCAGTGCCAAGTTCGATCCGGCAACAGCACAAAGAGTTTGGCGCCGTTGCCGGGGATTGTTCGAGTTTGGACAACTAACGGTTCATCTTGTTGCTCATATTAGGTAATTTTCTTTTTTATTTTCAAAAATTTTTCAAAAATATTTCTAAAATTTTCTCATCTGCTTTCGAAAAAAAAAAATAAAAATGTTTTCAAAAAAAAAAAAAATTTATTCAAAATTTTTAAGAATGAATTCTAGTGTTTCATGAAGCATGTTGAAGCCTGGCTGGTTGTAAAGCCATGTCTAAATTCTCTTGGACTGAGGCTTCCACATGACAAAAAAGAAAACTTATATGCCTGATTTTTTACATGCTGAAGCTTGGCTGGCCATTGGCCATGTCTAGTGTTTTGGACTGGAGCTTTCATTGAAAGCTTGGCTGGCTAGTGAGCCATGTCTAATTCCTGGACTGAAGCTTTAGACTAACATGGCAAGATTCCTGGAATTCATATTAAAAATTTTGGAATCCTTATTTTTCTTTTTCATATAATTTTCGAAAAAAATCCAAAAAAATTAGAAAATCATAAAAATAAAAAATATTTCATGTTTCTTGTTTGAGTCTTGAGTCATGTTATAAGTTTGGTGTCACTTGCATATGCATCTTGCATTTTTCGAAAATTTCATGCATTCATAGTGTTCTTCATGATCTTCAAGTTGTTCTTGGTAAGTCCTCTTGTTTGATCTTGATGATTTTTTGTTTGGTGTCTTTTCATGTTTTTCATATGCATTATTGAAATCTTAGTGTCTATACATGAAAGATTTCTAAGTTTGGTGTCTTGCATGTTTTCTTTGCATCAAAATTTTTCAAAATTTTGTTCTTGATGTTCATCTTGACATTCATAGTGTTCTTGGTGTTCATCTTGACATTCATAGCATTCTTGCATGCATCACATGTTTTGATCTAAAAATTTCATGCATTGCATCTTTTTAGTGTTTTTCTCTTGCATCATAAAAATTCAAAAATAAAAAAAAAATATTTTTCCCTTTTTCTCTCATCAAATTCGAAAATTTGAGTTGACTTTTTCAAAAATTTTTAAAATCAAGTTGTTTCTTATGAGTCAAATCAAATTTTCAATTTGAAAATCTCATCTTTTTCAAAATCTTTTTCAAAAATCAAATCTTTTTCAAAATTCTTAGTTATTTTCGAAAATTCCAAAAATATTTTTCAAAAATCTTTTTCCTATTTTTATATAAAATTTTCGAAAATAACTTAATCAATTAATGTTTTGATTCAAAAATTTGAAGTTTGTTACTTGCTTGTTAAGAAAGATTCAAACTTTAAGTTCTAGAATCATATCTTGTGATTTCTTATGAATCAAGTCATTAATTGAGATTTTTAAAATCAAATCTTTTTCAAAACTAATTTCAATCATATCTTTTAAAAAAAAAATATCTTCTTATCTTATCTTTTTCAAAAATTTGATTTCAAAATATCTTTTCTAACTTCCTAACTTCTCACCCTTTCAAAATTTGTTTCAATTAACTAACTAACTTTTTGTTTGTTTCTTATCTTTTTCAAAACCACCTAACTAACTCTCTCTCTCTAATTTTCGAAAACATCCTTCCCCTTTTTCAAAATTTCTTTTTAATTAACTAATTATTTTATCTTTTTATTTGAATTTTCGAAAAACTACTAACCTTTTTCAAAAACAATTTTCAAAAATCACTAACTCTTTTTTTTTCAAAAATATTTTTCGAAAATTCTCTCTCCCTCTCATCTCCTTCTTATTATTTATCCATCTACTAACATCTCTTCCTCACATCATCACCAAATTCGAACCCCCTCTTCTATCTGTGTTCGAATTTCTTCTTTTCTTCTACTAACAATAAGGAACCTCTTTACTGTGACATAGAGGATTCCTCTTCTTTTCTTTTTCTCTCCTCTTTCTTATGAGCAGGGACAGAGAAAAAGGCATTCTTGTTGAAGCTGATCCAGAACCTGAAAGGACTCTGAAGAGAAAATTAAGAGAAGCTAAATTACAACAATCCAGAGACAACTTGATTGAAAATTTCGAACAAGTAAAGGAGATGGCAGCCGAACCCAACAATAATGCAAGGAGAATGCTTGGTGACTTTACTGCACCTAATTCCAATCTTTATGGAAGAAGCATCTCCATTCCTGCCATTGGAGCAAACAACTTTGAGCTGAAACCTCAATTAGTTTCTCTGATGCAGCAAAACTGCAAGTTTCATGGACTTCCATCTGAAGATCCCTTTCAGTTCTTAACTGAATTCTTGCAGATATGTGATACTGTTAAGACTAATGGAGTAGATCCTGAAGTCTACAGGCTCATGCTTTTCCCTTTTGCTGTAAGAGACAGAGCTAGAATATGGTTGGATTCTCAACCTAAAGACAGCCTGGACTCTTGGGATAAGCTGGTCAAGGCTTTCTTAGCCAAGTTCTTTCCTCCTCAAAAGCTTAGTAAGCTTAGAGTGGATGTTCAAACCTTCAAACAGAAGGATGGTGAATCCCTCTATGAAGCTTGGGAGAGATACAAAGGACTGACCAAAAAGTGTCCCTCTGACATGCTTTCAGAATGGACCATCCTGAACATATTCTATGATGGTCTGTCTGACTTATCAAAGATGTCATTGGACACCTCTGCAGGTGGATCCATTCACCTAAAGAAAACGCCTGCAGAAGCTCAAGAACTCATTGACATGGTTGCTAATAACCAGTTCATGTACACTTCTGAAAGGAATCCTGTGAGTAATGGGACGCCTATGAAGAAGGGAGTTCTTGAGATTGATACTCTGAATGCCATATTGGCTCAGAATAAAATATTGACTCAACAAGTCAATATGATTTCTCAGAGTCTGAATGGAATGCAAACTGCATCCAACAGTACTCAAGAGGCACCTTCTGAAGAAGAAGCCTATGATCCTGAGAACCCTGCAATAGCAGAGGTAAATTACTTAGGTGAACCTTATGGGAACACCTATAACTCATCATGGAGAAATCATCCAAATTTCTCATGGAAGGATCAAAAGCCTCAACAAGGCTTTAATAATGGTGGAAGAAACAGGTTTAACAATAATAAACCTTTTCCATCATCCACTCAGCAACAGACAGAGAACTCTGAACAAAATTCTTCTAATTTAGCAAACTTAGTCTCTGATCTATCTAAGGCCATTATAAGTTTCATGAATGAAACAAGGTCTTCCATTAGAAATCTGGAAGCACAAGTGGGCCAGCTGAGTAAAAGGATCACTGAAATCCCTCCCAGTACTCTCCCAAGCAATACAGAAGAGAACCCAAAAGGAGAGTGCAAGGCCATTGACATAAGCAAAATGGCCGAACCTACAAGGGGAGTGGAGGACGTGAATCCCCAAGAGGAAGACCTCCTGGGATGTCCAGTGATCCATAAGGAGCTTCCCTCTGAGGAACCAAAGGAATCTGAGGCTCATCTAGAGACCATAGAGATTCCATTGAACCTCCTTATGCCCTTCATGAGCTCTGATGAGTATTCCTCTTCTGAAGAGAATGAGGATGTCACTGAAGAGCAAACTGCCAAGTTTCTTGGTGCAATCATGAAGCTGAATGCCAAATTATTTGGTATTGAGACTTGGGAAGATGAACCTCCCCTGTTCACCAGTGAACTGAGTGATCTGGATCAACTGAGATTGCCTCAGAAGAAACAGGATCCTGGAAAGTTCCTAATACCTTGTACCATAGGCACCATGACATTCAGAGCATTGTGTGACCTTGGTTCAGGGATAAACCTCATGCCCCTCTCTGTAATAGAGAAACTGGGAATCTATGGGGTGCAAGCTGTTAAAATCTCATTAGAGATGACAGACAATTCAAGAAAACAGGCTTATGGACAAGTAGAGGACATATTAGTAAAGGTTGAGGGCCTTTACATCCCTGCTGATTTCATAGTCCTGGACACTGGAAAGGAAGAGGATGAATCCATCATCCTAGGAAGACCTTTCCTGGCCACAGCAAGAGCTGTGATTGATGTTGACAGAGGTGAAATAGTCCTTCAATGGAATGAGAACTCCCTTGTGCTTAAAACTCAAGGATCTCCCTCTGCCATCATGGAGAGGAAGCAGAAAAAGCTTCTCTCAAAGCAGAGTCAACCAGAGCCCCCACAGTCAAACTCTAAGTTTGGTGTTGGGCGGCCATATCCAAACTCTAAGTTTGGTGTTGAACTCCCATATCCAAACTCCAAGTTTGGTGTTGGAGAGTCTCAACAAAGCTCTGCACATCTGTGAGGCTCCATGAGAGCCCACTGTCAAGCTATTGACATTAAAGAAGCGCTTGTTGGGAGGCAACCCAATTTTTATTTATCTAACTATATCTTTCTAAGTTTTATGTCTTTATAGGTTCATGATCATGTGGAGCCACAAAATAAACAAAAAAAATCAAAAATGGAATCAAAAACAGCAGAAGAAAAAAATCACACCCTGGAGGAGCATCTGTCTGGCGTTCAGCGCCAGAACAGAGCATGGTTCTGGCGCTGAACGCCCAAAATGGCAACATTCTGGCGCTGAACGCCCAGAACAAGCATGGTTCTGGCATTCAACGCCAGAAATGGCACACAAATGGGCGCTGAACGCCCAAAATGGGCACCAACCTGGCGCTGAACGCCCAGAGTTGGGTGCAAAGGCATTTTTACATGCCTAAAGGGTGTAAGGTTGAAATCCTTGAACACCTCAGGATCTGTGGACCCCACAGGATCCACTCAGGATCTGTGGACCCCACAGGATCCCCACCTACCTCCACTCACTTTTTCTCACCCTTCTTTCACACAACCCCATAAACACTCTTTCCCATAAACCCTTCACCAATCACCTCAATCTCTCCTCCCCATCACCTCTTCACCACTCACATCCATCCACTCTTCCCCATAAACCTACCTCATAAACCCCACCTACCTTCAAAATTCAAAACCAATTTCCCACCCAAACCCACCCATATGGCCGAACTTTAAACCCCCTCCCTTCCCTATATAAAGCTCTCCATTCTCCACCAAATTCACACAACACACTCCTCTTGGCCGAAACCATATCCCCCTCTCCCTCTCCTTCTTTCTTCTTCTTCTTCTTCTATTCTTTTGTTTATTGCTCGAGGGTGAGCAATATTCTAAGTTTGGTGTGGTAAAAGCATAGCTTTTTTTTGTTTTTCCATTACCATTGATGGCACCTAAGACCGGAGAATCCTCTAGAAGAGGGAAAGGGAAGACAAAAGCTTCCACATACGAGTTATGGGAGATGGAAAGGTTCATCTCTAAAGCCCATCAAGACCACTTCTATGATGTTGTGGCCAAGAAGAAGGTGATCCCCGAGGTCCCCTTCCAACTCAAAAGAAATGAGTATCCGGAGATCCGACATGAGATTCAAAGAAGAGGTTGGGAAGTTCTAACAAAACCCATCCAACAAGTCGGCATCCTAATGGTTCAAAAGTTCTATGCCAATGCATGGATCACCAAGAACCATGATCAAAGTAAGAACCCGGATCCAAAGAACTATGTAACAATGGTTCGGGGAAATACTTAGATTTTAGTCTGGAAAATGTGAGGTTGGCATTTAACTTGCCTATGATGCAAGGAGATGAACGCTCCTACACAAGAAGGGTCAACTTTGATCAAAGGTTGGACCAAGTCCTTATGGACATATGTGAGGAAGGAGCTCAATGGAAGATTGACTCCAAAGGCAAGCCGGTTCAACTGAGAAGATTGGACCTCAAGCCTGTAGCTAGAGGATGGTTGGAGTTCATTCAGTGCTCAATCATTCCCACTAGCAACCGGTCTGAAGTTACTATAGACCGGGCCATCATGATCCATAGTATCATGATTGGAGAAGAGGTGGAAGTTCATGAGATTATACCTCACGAACTCTACAAAATAGCTGACAAGTCCTCTCCCATGGCAAGGCTAGCTTTTCCTCATCTTATTTGCCATCTATGTTACTCAGCTGGAGCATTCATAGAAGGGGACATTCCTATTAAGGAAGACAAGCCCATCACTAAGAAAAAGATGGAGCAAGCAAGAGAGCCCACTCATGGAGCTCAAGAGGCGCAGGAAGCTCATCACCATGAGATCCCGGAGATGCCTCAAATGCATTTTCCTCCACAAAACTATTGGGAGCAAATCAATACCTCCCTAGAAGAATTGAGTTCCAACATGGGACAATTAAGGGTGGAACAGCAAGAGCACTCCGTCATCCTTCATGAAATAAGAGAAGATCAAAAAGCAATGAAGGAGGAGCAACAAAGACAAGGAAGAGACATAGAAGAGCTCAAGGACATCCTTGGTGCCTCAAGAAGGAAACGCCATCATCACTAAGGTGGACTCATTCCTTGTTCTTATTTCTTCTGTTTTTCGTTTTTTTTATGTTATGTGCTTATCTATGTTTGTGTTTTCATTACATGATCATTAGTAGTTAGTAACTATGTCTTAAAGTTATGAATGTCCTATGAATCCATCACCTCTCTTAAATGAAAAATGTTTTAATTCAAAAGAACAAGAAGTACATGAGTTTCGAATTTATCCTTGAACTTAGTTTAATTATATTGATGTGGTGACAATGCTTCTTGTTTTCTGAATGTATGCTTGAACAGTGCATATGTCTTTTGAAGTTGTTGTTTAAGAATGTTAAATATGTTGGCTCTTGAAAGAATGATGACTAGGAGACATGTTATTTGATAATCTGAAAAATCACAAAAAAATGATTCTTGAAGCAAGAAAAAGCAGCAAAGAACAAAGCTTGTATTCAAAAAAAAAAAAAAGGCGAAAAAAATAGAAAGAAAAAGAAAAAGCAAGCAGAAAAAGCCAATATCCCTTAAAACCAAAAGGCAAGGGCAAAGCAAAAAAAAAGAGTGTGCTTAAGAACCCTGGACACCTCTAATTGGGGACTTTGGCAAAGCTAAGTCACAATCTGAAAAGGTTCACCCAATTATGTGTCTGTGGCATTTATGTATCCGGTGGTAATACTGGAAAACAAAGTGCTTAGGGCCACGGCCAAGACTCATAAAATAAGCTGTGTTCAAGAATCATCATACTGAACTAGGAGAATCAATAACACTATCTGAACTCTGAGTTCCTATAGAAGCCAATCATTCTGAACTTCAATGGATAAAGTGAGATGCCAAAACTATTCAAGAGGCAAAAAGCTATAAGTCCCGCTCATCTGATTGAAGCTCTGTTTCATTGATAGTTTGGAATTTATAGTATATTCTCTTCTTTTTATCCTATTTGATTTCTAGTTGCTTGGGGACAAGCAACAATTTAAGTTTGGTGTTGTGATGAGCGGATAATTTATACGCTTTTTGGCATTGTTTTTAGTATGTTTTTAGTAGGATTTAGTCATTACTAGAGATGTTTTCATTAGTTTTTATGCTAAATTCACATTTCTGGACTTTACTATGAGTTTGTGTGTTTTTCTGTGATTTCAGGTATTTTCTGGCTGAAATTGAGGGACTTGAGCAGAAATCAGATTCAGAGGTTGAAGAAGGACTGCTGATGCTGTTGGATTCTGACCTCCCTGCACTCAAAGTGGATTTTCTGGAGCTACAGAACTCGAAATGGCGCGCTTCCAATTGCGTTGGAAAGTAGACATCCAGGGCTTTCCAGCAATATATAATAGTCCATACTTTGCCTAAGTTTAGACGACGTAAACCGGCGTTCAACGCCAGCTCTCTGCTCAATTCTGGAGTCCAGCGCCAGAAAGGAGCCAAAACCAGAGTTGAACGCCCAAACTGGCACTAAAACTGGCGTTCAACTCCACAAATGGCCTCTGCACGTGCAACACTTAAAGCTCAGCCCAGGCACACACCAAGTGGGCCCCAGAAGTGGATTTATGCACCAATTACTTACTCATGTAAACCCTAGTAGCTAGTTTGTTATAAATAGGACATTTTACTATTGTATTAGACATCTTTGGATTACCTTTTGATCCTTTGATCATCTTTGAGCGCATTGTTCTTAGATCAGAGGGGCTAGCCATCTCGGCCATGCCTGGACCTTCACTTATGTATTTTCATACGGTAGAGTTTCTACACTCCATAGATTAAGGTGTGGAGCTCTGCTGTTCCTCAAAGATTAATGCAAGTACTACTATTTCTATTCAATTCATCTTATTTTGCTTCTAAGATATTCATTCGCAGTTCAACCTGAATGTGATGAATGTGACAATCATCATCATTCCCTATGAACGCGTGCCTGACAACCACTTCCGTTCTACATTAGACTGAATGATTATCTCTTAGATCTCCTAACCAGAATCTTCGTGGCGTAAGCTAGAATGATGGCGGCATTCAAGAGAATCCGGAAGGTCTAAACCTTGTCTGTGGTATTCCGAGTAGGATTCAATGAATGAATGACTGTGACGAGCTTCAAACTCGCGAGTGTGGGGCGTTAGTGACAGACGCAAAAGAATCAATGGATTCTATTCCGACATGATCGAGAACCGACGGATGAATAGCCATGCTGTGACAGAGCATGTTTGCATAGTATTCACAGAGAGGACAAGATGCAACCATTGACAAGGGTGATGCCTCCAGACGATTAGCCGTGCCGTGACAGGGCACTGGATCATTTTCCCGAGAGATGACCGAAAGTAGCCATTGACAATGGGATGCATTACATAAAGCCAGCCATGGAAAGGAGCAAGACTGATTGGATGAAGACAGCAGGAAAGCAGAGGTTCAGAGGAACGAAAGCATCTCCATACGCTTATCTGAAACTCTCACCAATGATTTACATAAGTACCTCTATCCCTATTCTATTATTTAAAATTCGAAAACATCATTATCCATTTATATCTGCCTGACTGAGAATTGCAAGGTGACTATTGCTTGCTTCATACCAACAATCTCCGTGGGATTCGACCCTTACTCACGTAAGGTATTACTTGGACGACCCAGTGCACTTGCTGGTTAGTTGTATCGAAGTTGTGACAATTATGTATTGAGATCAGAGCACCAAGTCTTTGGAGCCTTTAGACATCACAATTTCGTGCACCAAGTTTTTGGCGCCGTTGCCGGGGATTGTTCGAGTTTTCGGCAAGCTTTTGGTCCGGTAACATCAGTGCCAAGTTCGATCCGGCAACAGCACAAAGAGTTTGGCGCCGTTGCCGGGGATTGTTCG
Organism: Arachis hypogaea; assembly: GCF_003086295.3. NCBI lineage: Eukaryota > Viridiplantae > Streptophyta > Magnoliopsida > Fabales > Fabaceae > Arachis > Arachis hypogaea. The sequence goes on from NC_092046.1 coordinate 138,211,431, forward strand.
AGTTTGGACAACTAACGGTTCATCTTGTTGCTCATATTAGGTAATTTTCTTTTTTATTTTCAAAAATTTTTCAAAAATATTTCTAAAATTTTCTCATCTGCTTTCGAAAAAAAAAAATAAAAATGTTTTCAAAAAAAAAAAAAATTTATTCAAAATTTTTAAGAATGAATTCTAGTGTTTCATGAAGCATGTTGAAGCCTGGCTGGTTGTAAAGCCATGTCTAAATTCTCTTGGACTGAGGCTTCCACATGACAAAAAAGAAAACTTATATGCCTGATTTTTTACATGCTGAAGCTTGGCTGGCCATTGGCCATGTCTAGTGTTTTGGACTGGAGCTTTCATTGAAAGCTTGGCTGGCTAGTGAGCCATGTCTAATTCCTGGACTGAAGCTTTAGACTAACATGGCAAGATTCCTGGAATTCATATTAAAAATTTTGGAATCCTTATTTTTCTTTTTCATATAATTTTCGAAAAAAATCCAAAAAAATTAGAAAATCATAAAAATAAAAAATATTTCATGTTTCTTGTTTGAGTCTTGAGTCATGTTATAAGTTTGGTGTCACTTGCATATGCATCTTGCATTTTTCGAAAATTTCATGCATTCATAGTGTTCTTCATGATCTTCAAGTTGTTCTTGGTAAGTCCTCTTGTTTGATCTTGATGATTTTTTGTTTGGTGTCTTTTCATGTTTTTCATATGCATTATTGAAATCTTAGTGTCTATACATGAAAGATTTCTAAGTTTGGTGTCTTGCATGTTTTCTTTGCATCAAAATTTTTCAAAATTTTGTTCTTGATGTTCATCTTGACATTCATAGTGTTCTTGGTGTTCATCTTGACATTCATAGCATTCTTGCATGCATCACATGTTTTGATCTAAAAATTTCATGCATTGCATCTTTTTAGTGTTTTTCTCTTGCATCATAAAAATTCAAAAATAAAAAAAAAATATTTTTCCCTTTTTCTCTCATCAAATTCGAAAATTTGAGTTGACTTTTTCAAAAATTTTTAAAATCAAGTTGTTTCTTATGAGTCAAATCAAATTTTCAATTTGAAAATCTCATCTTTTTCAAAATCTTTTTCAAAAATCAAATCTTTTTCAAAATTCTTAGTTATTTTCGAAAATTCCAAAAATATTTTTCAAAAATCTTTTTCCTATTTTTATATAAAATTTTCGAAAATAACTTAATCAATTAATGTTTTGATTCAAAAATTTGAAGTTTGTTACTTGCTTGTTAAGAAAGATTCAAACTTTAAGTTCTAGAATCATATCTTGTGATTTCTTATGAATCAAGTCATTAATTGAGATTTTTAAAATCAAATCTTTTTCAAAACTAATTTCAATCATATCTTTTAAAAAAAAATATCTTCTTATCTTATCTTTTTCAAAAATTTGATTTCAAAATATCTTTTCTAACTTCCTAACTTCTCACCCTTTCAAAATTTGTTTCAATTAACTAACTAACTTTTTGTTTGTTTCTTATCTTTTTCAAAACCACCTAACTAACTCTCTCTCTCTAATTTTCGAAAACATCCTTCCCCTTTTTCAAAATTTCTTTTTAATTAACTAATTATTTTATCTTTTTATTTGAATTTTCGAAAAACTACTAACCTTTTTCAAAAACAATTTTCAAAAATCACTAACTCTTTTTTTTTCAAAAATATTTTTCGAAAATTCTCTCTCCCTCTCATCTCCTTCTTATTATTTATCCATCTACTAACATCTCTTCCTCACATCATCACCAAATTCGAACCCCCTCTTCTATCTGTGTTCGAATTTCTTCTTTTCTTCTACTAACAATAAGGAACCTCTTTACTGTGACATAGAGGATTCCTCTTCTTTTCTTTTTCTCTCCTCTTTCTTATGAGCAGGGACAGAGAAAAAGGCATTCTTGTTGAAGCTGATCCAGAACCTGAAAGGACTCTGAAGAGAAAATTAAGAGAAGCTAAATTACAACAATCCAGAGACAACTTGATTGAAAATTTCGAACAAGTAAAGGAGATGGCAGCCGAACCCAACAATAATGCAAGGAGAATGCTTGGTGACTTTACTGCACCTAATTCCAATCTTTATGGAAGAAGCATCTCCATTCCTGCCATTGGAGCAAACAACTTTGAGCTGAAACCTCAATTAGTTTCTCTGATGCAGCAAAACTGCAAGTTTCATGGACTTCCATCTGAAGATCCCTTTCAGTTCTTAACTGAATTCTTGCAGATATGTGATACTGTTAAGACTAATGGAGTAGATCCTGAAGTCTACAGGCTCATGCTTTTCCCTTTTGCTGTAAGAGACAGAGCTAGAATATGGTTGGATTCTCAACCTAAAGACAGCCTGGACTCTTGGGATAAGCTGGTCAAGGCTTTCTTAGCCAAGTTCTTTCCTCCTCAAAAGCTTAGTAAGCTTAGAGTGGATGTTCAAACCTTCAAACAGAAGGATGGTGAATCCCTCTATGAAGCTTGGGAGAGATACAAAGGACTGACCAAAAAGTGTCCCTCTGACATGCTTTCAGAATGGACCATCCTGAACATATTCTATGATGGTCTGTCTGACTTATCAAAGATGTCATTGGACACCTCTGCAGGTGGATCCATTCACCTAAAGAAAACGCCTGCAGAAGCTCAAGAACTCATTGACATGGTTGCTAATAACCAGTTCATGTACACTTCTGAAAGGAATCCTGTGAGTAATGGGACGCCTATGAAGAAGGGAGTTCTTGAGATTGATACTCTGAATGCCATATTGGCTCAGAATAAAATATTGACTCAACAAGTCAATATGATTTCTCAGAGTCTGAATGGAATGCAAACTGCATCCAACAGTACTCAAGAGGCACCTTCTGAAGAAGAAGCCTATGATCCTGAGAACCCTGCAATAGCAGAGGTAAATTACTTAGGTGAACCTTATGGGAACACCTATAACTCATCATGGAGAAATCATCCAAATTTCTCATGGAAGGATCAAAAGCCTCAACAAGGCTTTAATAATGGTGGAAGAAACAGGTTTAACAATAATAAACCTTTTCCATCATCCACTCAGCAACAGACAGAGAACTCTGAACAAAATTCTTCTAATTTAGCAAACTTAGTCTCTGATCTATCTAAGGCCATTATAAGTTTCATGAATGAAACAAGGTCTTCCATTAGAAATCTGGAAGCACAAGTGGGCCAGCTGAGTAAAAGGATCACTGAAATCCCTCCCAGTACTCTCCCAAGCAATACAGAAGAGAACCCAAAAGGAGAGTGCAAGGCCATTGACATAAGCAAAATGGCCGAACCTACAAGGGGAGTGGAGGACGTGAATCCCCAAGAGGAAGACCTCCTGGGATGTCCAGTGATCCATAAGGAGCTTCCCTCTGAGGAACCAAAGGAATCTGAGGCTCATCTAGAGACCATAGAGATTCCATTGAACCTCCTTATGCCCTTCATGAGCTCTGATGAGTATTCCTCTTCTGAAGAGAATGAGGATGTCACTGAAGAGCAAACTGCCAAGTTTCTTGGTGCAATCATGAAGCTGAATGCCAAATTATTTGGTATTGAGACTTGGAAAGATGAACCTCCCCTGTTCACCAGTGAACTGAGTGATCTGGATCAACTGAGATTGCCTCAGAAGAAACAGGATCCTGGAAAGTTCCTAATACCTTGTACCATAGGCACCATGACATTCAGAGCATTGTGTGACCTTGGTTCAGGGATAAACCTCATGCCCCTCTCTGTAATAGAGAAACTGGGAATCTATGGGGTGCAAGCTGTTAAAATCTCATTAGAGATGGCAGACAATTCAAGAAAACAGGCTTATGGACAAGTAGAGGACATATTAGTAAAGGTTGAGGGCCTTTACATCCCTGCTGATTTCATAGTCCTGGACACTGGAAAGGAAGAGGATGAATCCATCATCCTAGGAAGACCTTTCCTGGCCACAGCAAGAGCTGTGATTGATGTTGACAGAGGTGAAATAGTCCTTCAATGGAATGAGAACTCCCTTGTGCTTAAAACTCAAGGATCTCCCTCTGCCATCATGGAGAGGAAGCAGAAAAAGCTTCTCTCAAAGCAGAGTCAACCAGAGCCCCCACAGTCAAACTCTAAGTTTGGTGTTGGGCGGCCATATCCAAACTCTAAGTTTGGTGTTGAACTCCCATATCCAAACTCCAAGTTTGGTGTTGGAGAGTTTCAACAAAGCTCTGCACATCTGTGAGGCTCCATGAGAGCCCACTGTCAAGCTATTGACATTAAAGAAGCGCTTGTTGGGAGGCAACCCAATTTTTATTTATCTAACTATATCTTTCTAAGTTTTATGTCTTTATAGGTTCATGATCATGTGGAGCCACAAAATAAACAAAAAAAAAAATCAAAAATGGAATCAAAAACAGCAGAAGAAAAAAATCACACCCTGGAGGAGCATCTGTCTGGCGTTCAGCGCCAGAACAGAGCATGGTTCTGGCGCTGAACGCCCAAAATGGCAACATTCTGGCGCTGAACGCCCAGAACAAGCATGGTTCTGGCGTTCAACGCCAGAAATGGCACACAAATGGGCGCTGAACGCCCAAAATGGGCACCAACCTGGCGCTGAACGCCCAGAGTTGGGTGCAAAGGCATTTTTACATGCCTAAAGGGTGTAAGGTTGAAATCCTTGAACACCTCAGGATCTGTGGACCCCACAGGATCCACTCAGGATCTGTGGACCCCACAGGATCCCCACTACCTCCACTCACTTCTTCTCACCCTTCTTTCACACAACCCCATAAACACTCTTTCCCATAAACCCTTCACCAATCACCTCAATCTCTCCTCCCCATCACCTCTTCACCACTCACATCCATCCACTCTTCCCCATAAACCTACCTCATAAACCCCACCTACCTTCAAAATTCAAAACCAATTTCCCACCCAAACCCACCCATATGGCCGAACTTTAAACCCCCCTCCCTTCCCTATATAAAGCTCTCCATTCTCCACCAAATTCACACAACACACTCCTCTTGGCCGAAACCATATCCCCCTCTCCCTCTCCTTCTTTCTTCTTCTTCTTCTTCTATTCTTTTGTTTATTGCTCGAGGGTGAGCAATATTCTAAGTTTGGTGTGGTAAAAGCATAGCTTTTTTTTGTTTTTCCATTACCATTGATGGCACCTAAGACCGGAGAATCCTCTAGAAGAGGGAAAGGGAAGACAAAAGCTTCCACATACGAGTTATGGGAGATGTAAAGGTTCATCTCTAAATCCCATCAAGACCACTTCTATGATGTTGTGGCCAAGAAGAAGGTGATCCCCGAGGTCCCCTTCCAACTCAAAAGAAATGAGTATCCGGAGATCCGACATGAGATTCAAAGAAGAGGTTGGGAAGTTCTAACAAAACCCATCCAACAAGTCGGCATCCTAATGGTTCAAGAGTTCTATGCCAATGCATGGATCACCAAGAACCATGATCAAAGTAAGAACCCGGATCCAAAGAACTATGTAACAATGGTTCGGGGGAAATACTTAGATTTTAGTCCGGAAAATGTGAGGTTGGCATTTAACTTGCCTATGATGCAAGGAGATGAACGCCCCTACACAAGAAGGGTCAACTTTGATCAAAGGTTGGACCAAGTCCTTATGGACATATGTGAGGAAGGAGCTCAATGGAAGATTGACTCCAAAGGCAAGCCGGTTCAACTGAGAAGATTGGACCTCAAGCCTGTAGCTAGAGGATGGTTGGAGTTCATTCAGTGCTCAATCATTCCCACTAGCAACCGGTCTGAAGTTACTATAGACCGGGCCATCATGATCCATAGTATCATGATTGGAGAAGAGGTGGAAGTTCATGAGATTATACCTCACGAACTCTACAAAATAGCTGACAAGTCCTCTCCCATGGCAAGGCTAGCTTTTCCTCATCTTATTTGCCATCTATGTTACTCAGCTGGAGCATTCATAGAAGGGGACATTCCTATTAAGGAAGACAAGCCCATCACTAAGAAAAAGATGGAGCAAGCAAGAGAGCCCACTCATGGAGCTCAAGAGGCGCAGGAAGCTCATCACCATGAGATCCCGGAGATGCCTCAAATGCATTTTCCTCCACAAAACTATTGGGAGCAAATTAATACCTCCCTAGAAGAATTGAGTTCCAACATGGGACAATTAAGGGTGGAACAGCAAGAGCACTCCGTCATCCTTCATGAAATAAGAGAAGATCAAAAAGCAATGAAGGAGGAGCAACAAAGACAAGGAAGAGACATAGAAGAGCTCAAGGACATCCTTGGTGCCTCAAGAAGGAAACGCCATCATCACTAAGGTGGACTCATTCCTTGTTCTTATTTCTTCTGTTTTTCGTTTTTTTTATGTTATGTGCTTATCTATGTTTGTGTTTTCATTACATGATCATTAGTAGTTAGTAACTATGTCTTAAAGTTATGAATGTCCTATGAATCCATCACCTCTCTTAAATGAAAAATGTTTTAATTCAAAAGAACAAGAAGTACATGAGTTTTTAATTTATCCTTGAACTTAGTTTAATTATATTGATGTGGTGACAATGCTTCTTGTTTTCTGAATGTATGCTTGAACAGTGCATATGTCTTTTGAAGTTGTTGTTTAAGAATGTTAAATATGTTGGCTCTTGAAAGAATGATGACTAGGAGACATGTTATTTGATAATCTGAAAAATCACAAAAAAATGATTCTTGAAGCAAGAAAAAGCAGCAAAGAACAAAGCTTGTATTCAAAAAAAAAAAAATAGGCGAAAAAAAATAGAAAGAAAAAAAAAAAGCAAGCAGAAAAAGCCAATATCCCTTAAAACCAAAAGGCAAGGGCAAAGCAAAAAAAAAAAGAGTGTGCTTAAGAACCCTGGACACCTCTAATTGGGGACTTTGGCAAAGCTAAGTCACAATCTGAAAAGGTTCACCCAATTATGTGTCTGTGGCATTTATGTATCCGGTGGTAATACTGGAAAACAAAGTGCTTAGGGCCACGGCCAAGACTCATAAAATAAGCTGTGTTCAAGAATCATCATACTGAACTAGGAGAATCAATAACACTATCTGAACTCTGAGTTCCTATAGAAGCCAATCATTCTGAACTTCAATGGATAAAGTGAGATGCCAAAACTATTCAAGAGGCAAAAAGCTATAAGTCCCGCTCATCTGATTGAAGCTCTGTTTCATTGATAGTTTGGAATTTATAGTATATTCTCTTCTTTTTATCCTATTTGATTTCTAGTTGCTTGGGGACAAGCAACAATTTAAGTTTGGTGTTGTGATGAGCGGATAATTTATACGCTTTTTGGCATTGTTTTTAGTATGTTTTTAGTAGGATTTAGTCATTACTAGGGATGTTTTCATTAGTTTTTATGCTAAATTCACATTTCTGGACTTTACTATGAGTTTGTGTGTTTTTCTGTGATTTCAGGTATTTTCTGGCTGAAATTGAGGGACTTGAGCAGAAATCAGATTCAGAGGTTGAAGAAGGACTGCTGATGCTGTTGGATTCTGACCTCCCTGCACTCAAAGTGGATTTTCTGGAGCTACAGAACTCGAAATGGCGCGCTTCCAATTGCGTTGGAAAGTAGACATCCAGGGCTTTCCAGAAATATATAATAGTCCATACTTTGGCTAAGTTTAGACGACGTAAACCGGCATTCAACGCCAGCTCTCTGCTCAATTCTGGAGTCCAGCGCCAGAAAGGAGCCAAAACCAGAGTTGAACGCCCAAACTGGCACTAAAACTGGCGTTCAACTCCACAAATGGCCTCTACACGTGCAACACTTAAAGCTCAGCCCAGGCACACACCAAGTGGGCCCCAGAAGTGGATTTATGCACCAATTACTTACTCATGTAAACCCTAGTAGCTAGTTTATTATAAATAGGACATTTTACTATTGTATTAGACATCTTTGGATTACCTTTTGATCCTTTGATCATCTTTGAGCGCATTGTTCTTAGATCAGAGGGGCTGGCCATCTCGGCCATGCCTGGACCTTCACTTATGTATTTTCATACGGTAGAGTTTCTACACTCCATAGATTAAGGTGTGGAGCTCTGCTGTTCCTCAAAGATTAATGCAAGTACTACTGTTTCTATTCAATTCATCTTGTTTCGCTTCTAAGATATTCATTCGCAGTTCAACCTGAATGTGATGAATGTGACAATCATCATCATTCCCTATGAACGCGTGCCTGACAACCACTTCCGTTCTACATTAGACTGAATGATTATCTCTTAGATCTCCTAACCAGAATCTTCGTGGCGTAAGCTAGAATGATGGCGGCATTCAAGAGAATCCGGAAGGTCTAAACCTTGTCTGTGGTATTCCGAGTAGGATTCAATGAATGAATGACTGTGACGAGCTTCAAACTCGCGAGTGTGGGGCGTTAGTGACAGACGCAAAAGAATCAATGGATTCTATTCCGACATGATCGAGAACCGACGGATGAATAGCCATGCTGTGACAGAGCATGTTTGCATAGTATTCACAGAGAGGACAAGATGCAACCATTGACAAGGGTGATGCCTCCAGACGATTAGCCGTGCCGTGACAGGGCACTGGATCATTTTCCCGAGAGATGACCGAAAGTAGCCATTGACAATGGGATGCATTACATAAAGCCAGCCATGGAAAGGAGCAAGACTGATTGGATGAAGACAGCAGGAAAGCAGAGGTTCAGAGGAACGAAAGCATCTCCATACGCTTATCTGAAACTCTCACCAATGATTTACATAAGTACCTCTATCCCTATTCTATTATTTAAAATTCGAAAACATCATTATCCATTTATATCTGCCTGACTGAGAATTGCAAGGTGACTATAGCTTGCTTCATACCAACAATCTCCGTGGGATTCGACCCTTACTCACGTAAGGTATTACTTGGACGACCCAGTGCACTTGCTGGTTAGTTGTATCGAGGTTGTGACAATTATGTATTGAGATCAGAGCACCAAGTCTTTGGAGCCTTTATACGTCACAATTTCAAGCTCACACTATCAGAGTTCGGACCAACCAGCCCATAAAAGGCATCTTACAGAAAACAGACTTAGCTGGAAGAATCCTACAGTGGGCAGTCGAGTTATCCGAATTTGATCTTTGATATGAAGCTTGGACAGCCATCAAATCACAATATCTTGCCGACTTCATTATAGAGTACACTGACACCCCGGGAACTCCCACAAAATGGAATCTCTACGTGGATGACTCTTCAAACAAAACCGAGAGTGGTGCAGGTGTAATTATAGAAAGCGATAAGGTAACCTAAATCGAGCCAAATAACCAAACTGAATACGAGGCACTACTGGCTGGTTTAAGGCTGGCTAAGAAGGTAGGAGCTTACCGTGTCCAGTGATTCACAAGTAGTCACCTCACAAATAGAAGGAAGATTCCAAGCTAAGGATCCCACCATGAAAAAATACCTCGGACAATTCGAGGGACCCTGGACAAAACTAGAGAACAGCACGGACAATTTGGGGGACCCTGGACAAAACCAGAGAACAGCTCGGACAATTCGGGGGATATGAGGTCCGACATATACCTCGGGAACAGAATGCCCGAGCTGATGCACTTTCAAAACTAACCAGCACCAACAGCTCGGACAATTCGGGGGATATGAGGTCCGACATATACCTTAGGAACAGAATACCTGAGCTGGTGCACTTTCAAAACTAGCCAACACCAAACCAGGGGGCAATAATAGAAGCCTCATCCAAGAAATACTACAAAATCCATCAACCTCGGAGGAAGAAAAGGTCCTAACCATATCAGGTCAGGGTCGTTCCCCCGGAGTTAAGGAAGGAAAACAAACCCTCTCCTCAGAGTCCGGCGACACCAACTCATAATTCTTCTCCTCATCCCTATCCCTACATATTCTATGGAACCTCCTAAGTTGCACACAGTACTCAGGGTCAGCCACAGTAACACACATTAAAACTATGGAATCCAGCCAGTCAGACATGCCATCTTAGCAATGTTAGTAGACATCTTAGCAATGTTAGTGAGAAAAAGAAAAATGGGGTTACTACCAAACAACTCAGGCAAATAAGGAAACAATTCGGACAATAACAGCAAAACATCAAGTGTCAGATACAGCAGTAAAAGGGAAACCCCAGGACTTACACGAAAGTCCAGGGGCACCCTTTGGAGGCAACAACAGGGTAAGAACACAGAGAAGAGAAGTCAACAATCTATACCTGTTCCGAGGGTTACCTGAAACTGTAGGCCGATCTCGGACGAGATCTTCTGAGCTGATCGGAGATGACGTGTCCGGCTGTTAGTGGCAGCCGGAGCTGTTGTGTCCGACTTGTTATACTGGATGCGCTGCTGATCCTTCGTCACCGGAGGGTGGGGAGTACCTGCAAGAGACTCCGATGCTTAAGTTAGCATGGGTATTAAACAGGTTTTTAGTAGAATCAGAGTATGAGTTATACCTGGGTGCTCCAGTGTATTTATAATGGTCGTGGGCTGACCTTCTTAGATAAGATAAGTTAGTTATCTTATCTTATCTTTTGGGTGAGGTCAGCTTATCTTCAAGGGAACCGCCTTTATCTCTATAGGCTTAGATTACCTTTGGATTTGGGTCATGTTCCTCTATTTGGGCCCTTTACTGGGCTTTCCAGTCGATTTGGCCGAGCTCTTTGAGAAGAGGTCGGATAATCTGACCTGAAGAGGTCGGTCGCCTTGTTACTGAACATCCCGGGTCGGATAGCTCGACCCAGGGTATGAACAGTGCCCCTGCTCGAGCTCGGTCTTTTTTGAGGTCGAGTCCTAGTTCTTAGGACTTCGATCCTTCTTTGATGAAGCCGAACTAGAGCATTCGTCGACTTCTTTCTTTCTTTGTAGAGTCTTTGTTTTTGAATGTGGAACGTTTCTTCTTTCGTTTTCCTCTGAGAGCGCGCGCTTTTTGTATTAGCGTCCTAGCCTTGGGAATGTGCGAGGGTTTAATACCTTTATTAATTGCTTTTTAATGCTCTGTTTCCCTTGGCTCTTTTATTTTGAATTTTACACAAAAATGGTTTCTCTTCTTCGTTTCTCTTTGTAACTTCCCCTTTTATTCTCTCGCTTTCTGTTCTCACCTGAATTTTGCGTTTTTTGCGTTGCGGCGTCATTTGGCAATTTCTGGGTGTTTCTTTGAAAGGCGATTCCGTCTCTCCATCTTCCATCTCCTATCGAAGCTTCCTCCTTTGTTCAGGTTGATTTTTCTTTCTGTTTCTTCACTTCTTTCATCGTTTTGCCTTCGGTTGTCTTTTGATAAAGCTTTAATTTTCGGAATGTATGCTGGAAAGTCTGAACCTTTTGCGTCGTTATGCTCAAATTTACTGTTGTAATGCATGCTTTTGGCGTTTCTTCCGATGATTGAGGTTTTGCTTGTTTGCATGTTTGCTTACTATTTTTGACTGTCGCCTTCATATTTTGGAATTTTGGGTTGATGAACTGTTTGATGATCTTTTGAAAAAGACTGTGCCTTTTGTGGTTTTCTTTGCTGATAGACTTTGTAGCAGATAACGTTCTTTCTTTTGCTTTGTCTTTCTCTTCGTGTTGTTGTTTGTCTGGAAAAGGGGGTTTTTTCTTCGTCGAGGGTTTTGTCCAGATTTTAGCCTTGTAGATTTTTCCTGGGTCCTTACTCTGTCACTGCCTCCAAAGGATGCCCCTGGATCTTTGGTGTGGGTCCTGGGGTTTTCCTTTTGTTGTTTGTGCTGTCTGAACTATACTAGCTGAGTTGTTTTGACTTTTGTCCGATATGTTTTTTAGTTATACGCTCTTCTTTTCTTGTTTGTAGGACTAGTTGGCCATGTCTTCTTGCAAAAATATTGTCGAGGCGTCTTCTAAAGTTCCCGAGGGAATGTCTGATTGGTTAGACTCCCTGGTGTTGCTGTGTGTTTCTTTAGCCAATTCTGAATTTTGTGTAGAGCTTAGAAAACATCACCGTCTCTGCAAGAGTAGAGGTCAAGAGAGGAATTATGAATTGGTGGCACCTGACTCCGAGGAGAGGGTTTGCTTTCTTGTCCCAACCCAAGGGGAGCGCCCTTTCTTTTATGCTTACGACTATTTTTTCAGCCAGTTGGACATTACTTTTCCTTTTACTTCCTTTGAGACCGATTTGCTATGGTCGTGTAATGTAGCTCCGTCCCAGCTTCACCCGAACTCTTGGGATTTTATTAAGATTTTTCAGCTTCTTTGCAAAGAATTGGATGTTACCCCTTCTCAAACTCTTTTCCTTTACTTGTTTGTTTTAACTAAGCCCGGGGTTTCTTCGAAAAAGAAAGCCTCGTGGGTTTCTTTTAGAGCTGCACAAGGACATAAGGTTTTTACCATGTATGACGAGTCCTTTAGGGACTTCAAGAATTATTTCTTCAAGGTTCGAGCTGTTGAGGGAGCTCGCCCCTTTTTTCTGGAAGCGAATGATGAGCCATCCTTCCCTCTGTGTTGGCAGCAGAATGTAGTAGTATCTCGATATACGTGGGAAATACTTGACGAGATTGAGCAGGCTTTTGTAACTATTTTGGAGGACCTTTGGGGGGAACCTCCTCATCTAGATACTAAGAAATCCTTGGAGGACCCCTCCCTTGTCCGAACCGCATTGGGTATTACTTGATATATATTGCTTCTTGTCTTTACTTTGCTTTCCTCTCTTTTCCTGGTCTGTAAAACTACTGGTTTCTATTTTACAGAGATGGCCAAGAATAATGACTCGATGAAAGCTTTCAAGAAGGCGAGAAAGGCTGCTGCCGCTCAGAACATCTTGGCCAAAACGGATGGGGAAGGGTCTTCACAGGTGACGTCAAAACCGTCTGTGCAGAGCTCTCCCGACCCGAGGAGAATGATCCCTACTCCTCGAGTCCATGTGGTGGATCTTCCACAGTCTTCTGCTGCTGCTGCGTCTTCTCCTCCGGTTGTTCCACCTTCCAAAAGATCTCGAACTGTTGAACCCTTCAATCTGGATGCCCCTGACTTCGATGCTGTTGGGTTTGTCGACCAGCAGATCGGTCCTTATGGTGCCCTCCCTATGGATGATGTGTCACTCCTTCAACTCGAAGTAGTGTCAAGATGGCACATATGGGGGCGGCCTTATATCAGACTGCTCAAGATCTTCCTCTTCATGCTACGAAGGCCTTTATGGAGGAGGCCAAATTAGAGTTCGATCGGATGAAAGGTTTGAAGGAGGAGCTCGAGGTGAAGGTGTCCAAGCTTGAGAAAGAGTTGGAGGGTGAGAAGGCTAGTTCTATTGCCTTGGCGGCTTCTGTAAAGTTGGCTGAAGACACGGCTTTGAGGCACAAGGATAGCTATGTTACGGCCTACAGGGAGGTGATGCGTCTTAGGGAGGAGTTGGAGTCTGCCCGGGTTGATTATGCCGAGCTCCAGGGTTACCTTGTAGGCAACGTAACTGCTGCTTATGAGAACCTGAAGGAGCAGGTTCAGGTTCTTGCACATGAGGCCGACCTTACTCTCTTCAGTCTGGATAATGTTGTGAAGGATGGCAAGATTGTCCTTGATGATCCCGATGACGATGATGTCGAACCCCTTCCTGTGCCGGTCGCCAAAGTCATTGTTGTGCCGAGTTCTTCAGCTCCTCCTGCTGGGATTAGTCATCCCGTACCAGAGCCTGATTGTCAGATATTAAATCGGGATGACGGGACGGTGGATGCAGTGCCTCTTCAGACTCGCCCTCCTTCACCCCGTGTCGATGCTGCCGCAAAGCCTTCTGATGTTAACTGAATTTTCTAACTGCTGGTGTAGATTGCCTGGCTTGTGGGATTTTTTAAACTTTTTATTTTGTAAGTGATGTTGCTGACTGTTGACACTTTTCAGTTGCTTGTTTAGCAACTTCCTTTTGGAAAACAAAAATAGCTTCCCAAGTTCTTGGGGCTGATTTGGGTAGCCTCTTTGAACTTGTTTCTATTATAACTTCATGCTTTTAATATCATGTCGGTCTTTATCTTTCTTGGTTTTTTGGAAGTGTTGGAGCCTCGTTTGTTCGACCTCTTTGGATTGCCTCTGTTTTTCATACTTGTGGCTTGGTTCCTTTGAGGTTGTGAATGTCGGCCTCCTGAAGTTGTTTCTAGTAATTTGTGTTGTTTGGACCTCGTTCGGGTCTTTATCCGAATTTACTTGGTATAACGCTAAAGCTTTCGGAAGCCCGATCTCGCCATGTCGGTTTTGTCCAAGTTGTTGTTAGTAATCCTCTTTTTTGGACCTTGCTTAGGTCTCTTTCAGGGATTACCTTACGTTTTGGGCCGACTTCTTCATGTTGAGCCCTTCTAAGTTATTTTGTAATCCACTTTCTTGGACCTTGTTCAGGTCTCTTTCAGGGATTACTTTTATAACTTTTATGTTTTGGGCCGACTTTGCCATGTCGGGCCCTTCTAAGTTATTTTTGTAATCCTTTTTCTTGGACCTTGTTCAGGTCTCTTTCAGGGATTACTTTTATAACTTTTATGTTTCGGGCCGACTTGGCCATGTCGGGCCCTTCTAAGTTATTTTTGTAATCCACTTTCTTGGACCTTGTTTAGGTCTCTTTCAGGGATTACTTTTATAACTTTTATGTTTTGGGCCGACTTCGCTATGTCGGGCCCTTCTAAGTTATTTTTGTAATCCTCTTTCTTGGACCTTGTTCAGGTCTCTTTCAGGGATTACTTTTATAACTTTTATGTTTTGGGCCGACTTCGCCATGTCGGGCCCTTCTAAGTTATTTTTGTAATCCTCTTTCTTGGACCTTGTTCAGGTCTCTTTTAGGGATTACTTTTATAACTTTTATGTTTTGGGCCAACTTCGTCATGTCGAGCCCTTCTAAGTTAAAGTAATCCTCTTTAATAGGGTTGGCTAGACCTCTTTCCAGGGTTTACTTATAACTTTGGTTGACTTGGTCCGACTTCTTAACGTCGGCTAGTCTTTAAGTTATTATTTAACAATCCATTAGGACCTCGTCAGGTCCTTTCTCCGGATCACTTTCGATAACTTCTTGCATTATTCTATTTTCATCTTTGCCAATTTGTAGAAGGTGAGTTCAATCTTTGTTTGGTCGACCTTTAGATGAATTGTGTTTTCATCTCTGTTGGTCTTTATCGTGATCGTGCAGTGAATTTGTTTTTCACTTTCTGCCGATCTGTTGCTATATAATCGGACGATGAATGTTTCAGATTAATGCGTCTTGAGAATTTGTAGAATATCTAAAACATATTTTACTCAAAAGAAAGTGCAAATATATACATGCGGGAGTTTTTCATCCCTTTAAGTCGGATAGTTTGTAGGTCTTAACTTGGTACCTCATTAAAAAACCTTTTCAGGAAAAAGAGTGTACCTTATACCAAGATCCTTTATCATCCCTAACTATAGTACCTTCTTAGGTTGTAGGCGTGCCACGATCTAGGAAGCTCTCGTCCATCGAGTTCGGACAGTCTGTAGTAGCCCTTCCCAAGTACTTCTACGACTCGGTAGGGTCCTTTCCAGTTTGCTGCCAGCTTTCTTTCTCCAGGTCGAGTTGTTCCGATATCATTTCAGATTAGGGTGAGGTCATTTTCCGTGAAACCTCGTGGCACTACCTTTTGATTATATCTTGAAGCCATTCGATGCTTTAGTGCTTCTTCCCTGATCCGAGCTCTTTCCTGGACTTCCGGAAGTAGGTCGAGTTCTTCCCCTTGCAGTTGGGAGTTGGCTTCTTCATTGTAGTGGACTACTCTAGGCGACCCTTCTTCAATATCTACTGGGATCATTACCTCCACTCCGTACACTAATCGGAAGGGTGATTCCTTTGTGGTGGAATGTGGTGTTGTTCGATATGCCCATAAGACTTGTGGGAGTTCTTCAGCCCAAGCTCCCTTTGCGTCCTGTAATCTCTGTTTTAACCCGGCCAATATGACTTTGTTGGCAGCTTCGGCTTGTCCATTGGCTTGGGGATGTTCGACGAAAGTAAACAGGTACTTTATGTTCAAGTCGGCTACTAATTTTCTGAAGCCTGCATCTGTGAATTGGGTGCCACTGTCTGTGGTGATGGAGTATGGAACCCCGAACCTTGTGACAATATTTCTGTATAGGAATTTTCGACTTCTTTGAGCAGTGGCGTTAGCTAGAGGTTCTGCCTCGATTCACTTTGTGAAATAGTCTATCCCTACTATGAGGAATTTAACTTGTCCCGATCCCTGAGGAAAGGGTCTGAGAAGGTCGAGTCCCCATTTTGCAAATGGCCAAGGTGAGGTTACACTGATGAGCTCTTCTGGTGGGGCGATGTGAAAGTTGGCATGTTTTTCATACGGTGGACATGTCTTTACAAACTATGTGGCCTCTTTTTGTAGAGTTGGCCAATAAAATCCTGCCTGAAGTACTTTTTTGGTGAGTGCTTGTGTTCCGAGATGATTGCCACAGATGCCGCTGTGTACTTCTTCTAGAACTTCCTTTGTGTTGGAAGTCGGTACACATTTTAACAATGGGAATGAAATTCCTCTTTTGTAAAGAGTATTGTTTATGATGGTGTAGTATTGTGCCTCCCGCTTTAACCTCTTTGCCTCCCTCTTATCTGTAGGGAGTATTTATGTTTTAAGGTAGTTAATTATAGGAGTCATCCATCCTTGATCTAGACTTGTTATGGCTAGGACTTTTTCCTCTTCTGAGATTGACGGGTTCTGTAGTGTTTCCTGGATGAGGCTTCTATTTTTGCCCCCTGATTTGGTGCTGGCTAATTTTGAGAGTGCATCAGCCCAGGCATTTTGTTCGCGGGGTATGTGGCGGATCTTATACTCCCCGAGTTGTCCGAGCTGTTCCCTAGTTTTATCCAAGTACTTTTTCATGGTGGGGTCCTTGGCTTGGTAGCTTCCTGCTATTTGTGAAGTGACCACCTGCGAATCGCTGAAGATGATGAGTTTTTGAGCTCCAACCTCTTTAGCCAGCTTCAAACCAGCTAGTAGTGCCTTATATTTGGCTTGGTTGTTTGAGGCAGGGAACCCGAATTTGAGAGAAAGTTTGATTTGGGTTCCTTGATTACATTCAATTATCACGCCCGCGCCACTTCCTGTCTTATTTGAGGAGCCGTCCACGTAGAGATTCCATTCTGTGGGGTTTTCAGAGTGTCTGTAAATTCTGCAATGAAGTCGGCCAGGTGTTGTGATTTGATGGCCGTCCGAGCTTCGTTGAAGGTCGAATTTGGACAACTCGACTGCCCATTGCAAGATTCTGCCTGCTAGATCTGTTTTCTGCAATATCCCTTTTATGGGCTGGTTGGTCCGAACCTTAATAGTGTGAGCCTGGAAGTACAGGCGGAGTCGTCGAGATGTTAGTATGAGAGCATAGGCAAATTTCTCTATTTTTTGGTAGTTTAGCTCGGATCCTTGTAGTGCTTTACTAATGAAGTATACAGGTTGTTGCCCACTGTCGTCTTCCCGAATTAGCGCTGAAGCTATTGCCCGACTCCCTACCGCGAGGTATAATATGAGTGGTTCTCTTTCTCGTGGCCGAGATAGGATAGGTGGCTGTCCTAGGAATCTTTTGAAATTCTGGAAGGCTTGTTTGCACTCCATTGTCCATTCGAACTTCTTTCCCTTTCTTAGAGTGGTGTAGAAGGGGAGAGACCTTATTGCCGATCCTGCTAGAAATCTGGACAAGGCTGCCAACCTCCCGTTGAGTTGTTGTACCTCTTTGACACAAGTTGGACTCTTCATGTTGAGTATGGCCTGACATTTATCCGGATTTGCCTTGATTCCTCTTTGTGTGAGCATAAAACCCAAGAACTTGCCAGCTTCTACTGCAAAGGTGCATTTTACAGGATTGAGTCGCATGCCATGCTTCCTTATGGTGTCGAACACTTGGACCAGGTCAGACAATAATGTTTCTTCACTTTGTGTCTTTATTAACATATCGTCCACATAGACTTCCATGATTTTTCCGATATGATCTGAAGAGACTTTATTCATTAACCTTTGATAAGTAGCTCCCGCATTTTTAAGACTAAAAGGCATTACGATGTAGCAGTAGTTTGCTTTTGGTGTTAGAAACGAGTTTTTTCTTGATCGGGTGGATACATTGGGATTTGATTGTATCCGGAATATACATCCATAAACGAGAGGTACTTGTATCCAGATGAGGCGTCCACCAGAGCGTCGATACTTGGGAGTGGATAAGGGTCTTTTGGGCAGGCTTTGTTGAGATCAGTGTAATTAGTGCACATTCGCCACTTCCCGTTTGACTTTTTCACCAAGACGACGTTTGCTAGCCATAGTGGGTACTTGACTTCTCTTATAAATCCTGCCTCTAATAGGGCTTGTACCTGCTCTTCCACATCTTGGGATCGTTCTGGCCCAAGTTTTCTTCGTCTTTGCTGTATGGGCTGAGATCCTGGGTAAACTGCCAACTTGTGCCACATCAGTTCGGGGTCTATGCCTGGCATGTCTGCAGCTTTCCATGCAAAGAGATCAACGTTATCTCGTAAGAACTGTACGAGTGATTCATTTATGTCTCCTCTTAGAATCGTGCCAATATTATTTGTCTTGTCCGGGAGGTCTCCGATCTGGACTTTCTCTACTTCTCCTTCAAGTTGTGGACGGAGTTCTTTCCGCCTCTAAACTCCACCAAGTTCAATTGTGTGGAATTCTTCTCCTCTGCCTCTAAGGTTTAGACTTTTGTTATAATATCGGCGCGCCATCTTCTGATCTATTTTTATTGTAGCTATCCCTTCTGTCGTTGGGAATTTCATGCATAGATGTGGAGTGGAGACTATTGCGTCGAGTTGATTTAATGTTGTCCGACCTATTAAAGCATTGTAGGCTGAACTCACGTCGACCACGATGTAGTCTATTTTGAGTGTTCTGGATTGGTTTCCTCTTCCGAACATTGTGTGTAGTGAGATGTATCCAAGTGGTTGCACTGGGGTGTTTCCCAGTCCGAACAGGCTGTTTGGATATGCTCTAAGTTCTTTATCTTCCAAGCCGAGCTTGTCGAAGGTAGTTTTGAATAAGATGTCAGCGGAGCTCCCTTGGTCTATCAGTGTGCAGTGGAGATTTGCATTTGCCAGTATAATGGTGAGACCATGGGATTGTCGTGTCCTGAGATGATACCGGATGCATCTTCTTTGGTAAACGTAATTGCAGGGATGTTGGGTGCTTTCTCCTTTCCTTCGACATGATATACTTCTTTGAGATATCTTTTGCGAGATGATTTGGAGATTCCTCCTCCTGCAAACCCTCCGTGTATCATATGAACATGTCTTTCTGGTGTACGAGGTGATCGCTCAGTTCGTCCAACCTCCTCGTCCCTCCTCCTTTTTCTTTGCTCATCGTCTCGGGTGGCCAGATATCGATCTAGTTTTCCTTCTCTTACCAATTTTTCTATGACATTTTTTAGGTCGAAGCATTCGTTGGTGGAATGTCCACGGACGCGATGGTATTCACAATATTCGTTCCGGTTTCCTCCTCCTCTTTTGCCTTTGAGTGGCCGAGCTGGGGATATTTTTTCTGTGTGGCAGACTTCTTTGTAAACATCCACAAGGGACACCCGAAGAGGGGTGTAATTATGATATTTTTTAATTTTTTCCCCTTGTTGATCTTCTTTCTTTTTGGGCTCTTTATCTTTATCTCGGTAGGTAGATCTGGATTTTGAGGTTTCTCTTAGTCGAGAATTTTCTTCCATGTTGATGTATTTCTCCGCTCGTTCTTGCACTTCATCCAGAGATGTGGGGTATTTCTTTGATATAGATTGGCTAAAAGGTCCCTCTCGTAGGCCATTGATGAGGCCCATGATGGCGGCCTCTGTTGGTAGGCTTTGTATGTCTAGGCATATTTTGTTGAATCTTTCTATGTGGTTGTGAAGACTTTCCCGATCTCCTTGCTTGATTCCTAGTAGACTGAGGGCGTGCTTAGCCTTATCTTTTTGGATGGAGAATCTGGCCAGGAACTTTTTGGCTAAGTCATCAAAGCTTGAGATGAACTTTGGAGGTAAGTTATCGAACCATCTAATTGCTGTCTTTGTGAGAGTAGTTGAAAAAGCTTTGCAGCGAACTGCATCTGAGGTGTCGGTGAGGTACATTCTACTTCTGAAATTGCTGAGGTGATGGTTGGGATCTGTAGTGCCATCGTATAAAGTCATATCCGGAAGTTTGAAGTCCTTGGGGATTTTGGTCTTCATGATCTCCCTAGTGAATGGATCTTGATCTTTGCGAGAGTTGTCCTCAGGGGTGGACCGAGTAGCTTTGGCTTTGAGATCGGCTTCGAGTTTTAGAAGTTTATCTTCTAATTCTCGGCGTCGCCTTACCTCTCTTTGTAGATCCTTTCCCACTTCTCGTTGATGCTGGGTTTCTTTTTCAAGTTGCTTTAAACGATCTTGAAGCGCTTCTATCACTCCTGAATTTAATGAGTTTTTGTCCCCGTTAGATTCCGGGGTATCTTTCAGTGTTGTGTCCGTATTTTTGTGCGGTGTTCTATCCTCTAGATCTGAGTCGTGGTCATTGTCATGGTCGTCTGCCATGGTGATGGGATGACTTCCAGGTTCTCCGGCAACGGCGCCAATGTTCCGAGGGTTACCTGAAACTGTAGGCCGATCTCAGATGAGATCTTCTGGGCTGATCAGAGATGACGTGTCTGGCTGTGAGTGGCGGAGCTGTCGTGTCCGACTTGTTATACTGGATGTGCTGCTGATCCTTCGTCACCGGAGGGTGGGAGGTACCTGCAAGAGACTCCGATACTTAAGTTAGCATGGGTATTAAATAGGTTTTTAGTAGAATCAGAGTATGAGTTATACCTGGGTGCTCCAGTGTATTTATAATGGTCGTGGGCTGACCTTCTTAGATAAGATAAGTTATCTTATCTTTTGGGTGAGGTCAGCTTATCTTCAAGGAAACCGCCTTTATCTCTATAGGCTTGGATTGCCTTTGGATTTGGGTCGTGTTCCTCTATTTGGGCCCTTTACTGGGCTTTCCTGTCGATTTGGCCGAGCTCTTTGAGAAGAGGTCGGATAATCTGACCTGAAGAGGTCGGTAGCCTTATTACTGAACATCCCGGGTCGGATAGCTCGACCCAGGGTATGAACAATACCCAAACAGTTCGAACACCTCTCAAGCAAGATCAAAACTTTCCAAAAATGCGGGAAGAAAGAAGAAGAAAAGAGGACCAACCTATAAAAGTAAGAAAGGCGATGAAGACGGACGGCGAGCTCACACCAACAACCACTCCAAGGAAGGCACGAAGACGTGAAAACTTGGAGCCAGAGAATGAAGAGGCACGAACGAATCAAAAGAATAAAAGAGAAAGAAGGAAGTTACAGCGAGAAAAGAGAAAGAAGAAACAGAAAGGAGAAAGTTTTAGTGTAATTCAAAATGAAATGAGAAAGCGGGAGGCAAAGGAAATGGAACATTAAAAGAATTAATGGGGCATTAAAAACCATCACACGTTCCCAAGGTAAGGAACACGCGTTTGCAAAAATTAAAGAAGAAGAAAGAAAAACGTTCCGCATTCAAAAGGAAACTGTTCACACCCTGGGTTGAGCTATCCGATCTGGGATGTTCAGTAATAAAGCGACCGACCTCTTCAGGTCAGAATACCCGACCTCTTCTCAAAGATCTCAGTCAAATCGACGAGAAAGCCCAGTAAGGGGCTCAAACAGAGGAACACGACCCAAATCCAAAGGCAGCCCAAGCCTATAGAGATAAAGGGCGGTTCCCTTGAAGATAAGACGACCTCACTCAAAGATAAGATAAGATAAGATAACTAACTTATCTTATCTAAAAAGGTCACTCTACAACTATTATAAATACACTGGAGCACCCAGGTATAACTCATACTCTGATTCTACTAAAAACCTGCTTAATACCCTTGCTAACTTAAGCATCGGAGTCCCTTGCAGGTACCCTCCACCCTCCGGTGACAAAGGATCAGCAGTGCAATCGGTCCAACAAGTCGGACGCAACCGCTCCGATCGCCACTCACCAGCCGGACACGTCAGCACCGACCAGTACAGAAGTTCTCATCCGAGATCGACCTCCTGTTTCAGGTAACCCTCGGAACATTGGCGCCGTTGCCGGGGAACCTGGAAGTCATCCCATCACCATGGCGGACGACCATGACAACGACCACGACTCAGATCTATAGGATAGAACACCGCACAAAAACGCAGGCAATACACTGAAAGATACCCCAGAATCTAACGGGGACAAAAACTCATCAAATCCGGGAGTAATAGTAGCGCTTCAAGATCGTTTAAAGCAACTGGAAAAAGAATTAGAAGATAAACTTCTAAAACTCGAAACCGACCTCAACACCAAAACTACTCGGTCCACCCCTAAGGATAAAGCTCACAAAGATCAAGATCCGTTCACTAGGGAAATCATGAAGACCAAAATCCCTAAAGACTTCAAACTTCCGGATATGATTTTGTACGATGGCACTACAGATCCCAACCATTACCTCAGCAATTTCAGAAGTAGAATGTACCTTACCGACGCCTCAGATGCAGTTCGCTGCAAAGCTTTTCCAACAACTCTCACAAAGACAGCAATCAGATGGTTCGACAACCTACCTCCAAAGTCCATCTCAAACTTTGATGACTTAGCAAAAAAGTTCCTGGCCAGATTTTCCATCCAAAAAGACAAGGCTAAGTGCGCCCCCAGTCTATTAGGAATCAAGCAAAGAGATCAGAAAAGTCTTTAAAACTACATGGAAAGATTCAACAAAACATGTCTAGATATACAAAGTCTACCAACAGAGGCCGCCATCATGGGCCTCATCAATGGCCTACGAGAGGGACCTTTTAGCCAATCCATATCAAAGAAGTATCCTACATCTCTGGATGAAGTGCAAGAACGAGCGGAGAAATACATCAACATGGAAGAAAATTCTCGACTAGGGAAAACTTCAAAACCCGGATTCACCTACTGGGATTAGGATAAAGAGTCCAAAAAGAAGGAAGATCGACAAGGGGAAAAAATTAAAAAATATCATAATTTCGTAATCCTCTTTCTTGGACCTTTGTCAAGTCTCTTTCAGGGATTACTTTTATAACTTTTATGTTTTGGGCCGACTTTGTCATGTTGAGCCCTTCTAAGTTAAAGTAATCCTCTTTTATAGGGTTGGCCAGACCTCTTTCCAGGGTTTACTTATAACTTGGGTTGACTTGGTCCGACTTCTTAACGTCGGCCAGTCTTTAAGTTACTATTTAGCAATCTATTAAGACCTCGTCAGGTTCTTTTTTCGGATCACTTTCGATAACTTCTTGCATTATTCTGTGTTCATCTTTGCCGATTTGTAGAAGGTGGTTGCTATCTTTAGATCGTCTTTTAGGTGAATCGCGTTTTCACCTTTATCGAACGATTTTCTTTATCATGATCGTGCAGTGAAATTGTTTTTTCACTTTCTGCCGATCTGTTGCTTTATAATCGGGCAATGAATTCTGCTTTCACTTTTTTGCCGACCTTGTCGAAATCGGGAGATGAATTCTGGTTTCATCTTTGCTGACTTTTATCGTGATCGGGCGGTGAATTTGGTTTTCACCCCGCCGACCTTGTCGTGATCCGGCAGTGAAATTTGCGTTTCAGATTAATGCGTCTTGGTATAGCAGTGAATTTTGTTTTCACTTTGTCGACCGATGAATTCGGTTTTCATCGTGGTCGGGCGGTGAAGTTGGTTTTCACCTTGCCGACTTGTCGCTTTGTAATCGGATGATGAATTTGGTTTTCATCTTGCCGACTTTGTCGTGATCGGGCGGTGAATTTGGTGTTCACCTTGCCGATCTGCCGTAGTCGGGCGTCTTGGTAGGAAACTTTTTAGGGAATCTGCAATCTTTTAAACAATAAAATGAAGATAAGAGTGTGTACATGTTAGTACTTACCTTTCTAGGTCGGGCAATCTTTTTGGATCTCGGCCTGGCGCCCTTTTTAGATTGCAGGCATGCCATGACCTTGGTAGCTCTTGCCCCTCGAGGTTGGACACTTTGTAGCAACCTTTCCCAATTCTTCTGAACAACTTGGTATGGTCCTTTCCAGTTGGCTGCTAGCTTCTCTTCTCCTGACCAACCTATTCTGATGTCATTTTGGATTAGAATGAGATCGTTGTTGCTAGATTACTTTCTGATTGTATCTTGAGGCCATTTGACGTTTTAACGCTTCTTCCTTGATCCGAGTTCTTTCTCGGGTTTCTGGAAGTAGGTCGAGTTCTTCCTTTTGAAGTTGGGAGTTGGCCTCTTTACTGTAGTGGATCACTCTGGGCGATCCTTCTTTG
Source organism: Arachis hypogaea (assembly GCF_003086295.3). Taxonomy (NCBI): domain Eukaryota; kingdom Viridiplantae; phylum Streptophyta; class Magnoliopsida; order Fabales; family Fabaceae; genus Arachis; species Arachis hypogaea. The sequence continues at coordinate 138,235,576 of NC_092046.1, forward strand.
ACCTCCACTGGGATCATTGCCTCCATTCCGTAAGCTAATCGGAAAGGTGATTCCTTCGTGGTGAAGCGTGGAGTTGTCCAATATGGCCATAGGACTTGTGGGAGCTCTTCAGCCCAAGCTCCCTTTTGATCTGAAGAACTTTGGTTCTTTCTGCAAAAAATTTGTGTCTTTGATAATTTGTTGTGACTTTTCTTTTGTCGTTCGCCTTTGAGGAGAATGTGTGCTTTGCTTAGGATTTGGTTGCTGTTCCTGTTTCTTTTCATCGTTGCCTGACTTCTTTTGTACAAAAGTTCTAGCTTTTTTTTGACCTTTTGTTTGAGAGGTGTTCGGACTGTTTAGGTATAGATTGTCGACTTCTTTTTTCTGTGTTCTTGCCCTGTTGTTGCCTCCAAAGGGTGCCCCTGGACTTTCTTGTGAGTCTTGGGGTTTCCCTTTTACTGCCACGTCTGTCATTTAATATTTTGCTGTTATTGTCCGAGTTGTTTCCTTATTTACCCGAGTTGTTTGGTAGTAACCCCATAGTCGACCTATATCTTTGAGATGTCTGCTAAGATCCCGGACAGCAAGTCTGATTGGCTGGATTTCGTAGTTTGGAAAATGCATCAGCTCGGGCATTCTATGTGTCAGTCTTTATTTTCCCCAATTTTGTCCGAGTTGTTGGCTGTTTTTGTCCAGGGTCCCCTGAATTATCTGAGCTGTCCTCTGTAGGATTCTTCCAGCTAAGTTTGTTTTCTGTAGGATGCCTTTTATGGGCTGGTTGGTCCGAACTCTGATAGTGTGAGCTTGAAAGTATGGGTGGAGTCGTTGAGAGGTGAGTACGAGGGCGTAGGCAAACTTTTTCTATCTTTTGATAGTTTAGTTCGGCCCCTTGTAGAGCTTTGCTGATGAAGTAGACGGGTTGTTGCCCACTTTCGTCCTCTCTGACTAGTGCTAAGGCTATTGCCCGATTTTCCACTGCGAGGTATAATATGAGTTTTTCACTTTCCCGGGGTCTGGTGAGAACGGGTGGTCGCCCCAAGAATTTTTGAAATCTCGGAAGGCTTGTTCGCATTCCGTTGTCCTTTTCGAACCTCTCTCCCTTCCTTAATATACCTCTTTGAGGTGTCTTTTGCGAGATGAGTTAGAGATCCTTCCTCCTGCGAATCCTCCATTTATCATATGAACATATCTCTCAGGGGTGTAAGACGGACGTTCAACTCGTCCGACTTCTTCGGTGTGAGGTAGACGTTTAACTCGTCCGACCTCTTCCTTCAAATTGTCCGACTTCTTTGGTGTGAGGTGGACGTTCAACTCGTCCGACCTCTTTGGTGTGAGGTGGACCTTTGTCCGACCTCTTCGGTCTGAGGTGGACCTTTAACTCGTCCGACCTCTTCGGTGTGAGGTGGATGTTCCACTCGTCCGACCTCTTTAGTGTGGGGTGGACGTTCTACTCGTCCGACCTCTTTGGTGTGAGGTGGACCTTCAATTTGTCCGACCTCTTTGTTGTAAGGTGAACTGTCAACTCGTCCGACCTCTTTGTTGTGAGGTGGACCTTCAACTCGTCCGATCTCTTTGGTGTGAGGTGGACCTTCAACACGTCCGACCTCTTTGGTGTGAGGCGGACCTTCAACTCGTCCGACCTCTTTGGTGTGATGTGGACCTTCAACTCGCCCGACCTCTTTGGTGTGAGGTGGACCTTCAACACGTCCGACCTCTTTGGTGTGAGGTGGACCTTCAACTCGTCCGACCTCTTTGGTGTGAGGTGGACCTTCAATTCGTCCGACCTCTTTTGTGTTTGATTGGGCGAGGTGGTGGGATCTTCTCAGTGTTGCATATTTCTCGGTAAACATCCACAAGAGACACCCGAAGAGGGGTGTAATTGTGATATTTTCTAGGCTTCTCACCGGGTTGATTTTCTTTTTTCTTGGATTCTTTGTCCTTGTCTCGTGGTGGGTTAGGAGAATCCAGTTTTTGAGCTGTCTCCCAATTGGGAGTTCTCCTCCATATTGATATAGTTTTCCGCCCTTTCTTGAACCTCGTTTAGAGATGTTGGGTACTTCTTGGATATTGAGTGGCGGAAAGGTCCTTTTCTTAGGCCATTGATGAGTCCTATGATGGCCGCTTCTGTTGGAAGACTTTGTATGTCGAGGCATGCTTTGTTGAATCTTTCCATGTAGCTGCGGAGACTTTTCCGATCTCCTTGCTTGATAGACTTTGGGCGTGCTTGGCTTTGTCCTTCTGGATGGAAAATAATGGATTGCATCTGAGGCTTCTGTGAGATACATCCTGCTTCTGAAATTGCTAAGATGATGGCTTGGATCCGATGTGCCGTCGTACGGAGTCATGTCGTTAGCTTTGAAGTCCTTTGGGACTTTAGCTTTCATGATCTCCTTGGTGAATGGATCTTGATCTTTGTGGGATTCATCTTCGTGACCGGATCGAGTAGTCTTGGTCTTGAGATCTGCTTCAAGTTTTAGGAGCTTGTCCTCTAACTCGCGGTGTCACCTAACTTCCCTTCGTAGGTCTCTCTCAGCTTTTCGTTGGTGCTCCATCTCTTTTTCGAGTTGCTTTAAGCGATCTAGAAGTGCCTCCATGGCCTCCTCGTTTGGCGAATTCTTGCCTTTATTGGGTTGAGGAGTATCTTTTGGTGTAGTATCCGCATTCTCGTGCAGCGTTCTATCTTCTAGATCTGAATCGTGGTCGTTGTCATGGTTGTCCGCCATGATGGTGGGATGACTTCCAGGTCCCCGGCAACGGCACCAATATTCCGAGGGTTACCTAAAACTGGAGGTCGATCTCGGATGAGATCTTCTGTACTGGTTGGTGCTGACGTGTCCGGCTGGTAGGTGGTGGTCAGAGCTGCCGTGTTCGACTTGTTAAACTGACTACACTGTTGATCCTTTGTCACCGGAGGGTGGGGGTACCTGCAAGAGACTCTGATGCTTAAGTTAGCATGGGTATTAAACAGGTTTTATGTAGAATCAGAGTATGAGTTATACATGGGTGCTCCAGTGTATTTATAATGGTGAGATAGTGACCTTTTTGGATAAGATAAGTTAGTTATCTTATCTTATCTTATCTTATCTCTGAGTGGGGTCATCTTATCTTCTGGGGAACTGTCCTTATCTTTCTAGGCTTTAACCACCTTTAGATTGGGCTGTGTCCCTTTATTTGGGCCTTCTTGGACCTCTGCAGTGATTTTGGCCGAGCTCTTTGTGAAGAGGTCGGATATTGGCCGAGCTCTTTGAGAAGAGGTTGGATAGTTTGACCTGATGAGGTCGGTCGACTTGTCGCTAAACATCCTGGGACGGACAGCTTGACCCAGGATATGAACACCTTCCCGGGAGCATCAGCACGGGGTGAAGGAGGGTGAATCTGAACGGGCACAGCATCCACGGTCCCATCATCCCGATTCAGGATTTGACAGTCCAGATCGGATACAGGATGAACGATCCCAGCTGGAGGAACTGTAGAAGTCGACACTTTAGCATCAGGCGCAAAGGGAGGTCCGACATCATCATCACCATCCCTCACAACATTGTCCAAGCTTAAGAGAGTAAGGTCAACCTCAGGAGCAAGAACTTGAACCTGCTCCTTCAGGTTATCAAAAGCAGCATTTACGCTGTCGACAAGGTGACCTTGAAGCTCGGAGTAATCAACTCAGGCAGACTCCAACTCCTCCCTCAGACGCATCACCTCCCGATAGGATGTGACGTAACTGTCTTTATGCCTCAATGCAGTGTCCTCGGCCAACCTCACAGAAGCTGCCAGGGCAAGAGAGCTAGCCTTCTCGTTCTTCAGTTCCTTTTCCAGTTTTGCTACTTTTACTTCAAGCTCCTCCTTCAAGACCTTCATCCGATCGAACTCCTGTTTAGCCTCCTCCATGAAGGCTTTGGTAGCGTGAAGGGGAAGATTTTGGGCAGTACGATATAGGACAGCCCCACATATGCCATCTTGATGCTACTCCGAGTTATAAAATCTAAATGGCGAAGGAGTGATACATCATCCATGGAGAGGGCACCATAAGGACTGATTTGCTGATCAACGAACTCCACCGCATCGAAGTCAGGAGCATCAAGTTTGAAAGGCTCAATTGTTTTTTGTTTCTTGTTGGGAGGAGCACCAAAAGTAGCAGCAGAAGTCTGTGGAGGGTCGGCCAGACGAACCCAAGGAGTGGGGATCACCTTCCTCGGCCCAGGAGAACTCGGCACGGGCGGCTTCACCTGAACTTGAGAAGATCCCTCTCCTGTCACCTTGGCCAAGATATTTTGAGCAGCAGCAGCCTTCCTTGCCTTTTTGAAGGCCTTCATGGAATCATTGTTTTTAGACATCTCTGAAAATACAGAATCAACCACAGTAATAGGTTACAATCACAAAAAGAAGAAGTAAAACTAAGAAACAAGTACAGAAACAAATCAGAGAGTACCCAAAGCAGTTCGAACCAGAGACGGGTCACTCAAAAACTTTTTTGTATCAAGATGGGGTGGTTCCCCCCATAAATCTTCAAGAACAATTACAAAAGCCCGTTCAACCTCGTCAAGCATCTCCCAGGTATAACGAGACACTCTCATATCCTTTTGCCATTCTAGAGGGAAAGCAGGCTCGTCATTCTCATCAAGAAAAAAGGGGCGGACCCCCTCAACAGCGCGGACTCTAAAGAAATAATTCTTAAAATCCTTAAAAGATTCATCATACATGGCAAAAACTTTATGCCCCTGGGCAGACCTGAAAGAAACCCAGGAAGCCTTCTTTTTGGAAGAAGCTCCAGGCTTGGCAGAAACAAAAAGATAGAGGAAAAGAGTCTGAGAAGGTGTTACGCCTAACTCTTGGCAAAGCAGCTGAAAGATCTTGATAAAACCCCAGGAATTCGGATGAAGCTGGGATGGGGCAATGTTACACGACCACAACAAGTCGGTCTCGATAGCAGTAAAGGGAAAAGTAATATCCAACTAGCTAAAGAAATATTCATAGGCGTAGAAGAAGGGACGCTTTCCCTCGACCAAAGTAGGAAAACTAACCCTCTCGTCAGAGTCGGGCGCTACAAGCTCATAATCCCTCTCTCGGGCACCGCCACCACAAACCCTATGACGTTTCCTCAGCTCTACACAAAACTCAGCATCCACCACAGAGACACACATTAAGACAAGGGAGTTCAGCCAATCGGACATCCCCTCGGGAACTTTAGAAGACATCTCTACAATGTTATTGCGAGAAGACATGGCCAAACTAGTCCTACAAATAAGAAAAGAAAATTGGATTACTAAAAAACATCCTAGACGAAATCAGAATAACTCAGCCAACATAATCCAGTATAGTACAAGCAACAAAGGAAACCCCTGGACCCATACCAAAAAGATCAAGGGGCATCCTTTGGAGGCAGTCAACAGGACAAGGATTTAGGAAAAACAGGCGTACGTCTCGACACAAGAAAATAACAAACCCTCTCTGGTCTACAACCAAAACAACACCTCGAAGGCCACAAACCACAAATCAAACGCGGCCATCCAAATGAGCTACCTCCCAAACTCACCGTCCCAATCCAAAATAAAAAACGAAAGCAGATAGCAACAAAATGTCCAGAAGAAATAGTCATCAAAGATGCATCCCAAACAAACAAAGAAAATCTTAACAAGTGTCGTTATCTACAAAGATCAGCAGTGAGAAAAGCCACCAAACAGGGCAGAAATCAAGGGACAATCTTTTGAATGGTTAAAGCAAGATACAGCTTTTTCAACCTTGATGTCAGAAGAGGCAGTAGAATGTGCAAAGCCCTAGGAAGCCTCAAACAGAAATACCAGGAGTATGCGTAAAAACGAAAAAGAAAGTCAGATAAAACACATTACAGCGACAAGCAAACACAAGATCATAGAAAGGTTCAAGCTTTTTCGACATGCAGTCAAATATCAAGGACTTCCAGAAAACCAAAAGACAGAGCAAAGTGAAGAAACTATAAATGGAACCAACCTGGAAAAACCGGAGGAGTTGAAGATGGAAAGACGGAATCGCCGGATCGTGGAATGACGCCGCAACGCAAGGAAAGGCAAAATGTAGGCGAGAAACAGAAAGCGAGAGAACGAAGGGAAAAGTTACAAAGAAGGATGAAGGAGAGAAACCATTTCTGATTGCAAAAAAATTCAAAATAAAGCCAAGGGAAACGGGAAAATTAATACCAATTAATGAAGGTATTAAACCCTCACACATTCCCAAGGACAAAGTGCTGATATAAAAATGCGCACTTTTAGAAGAAAACATTCCACATTCAAAAAGATTCTACAAAGAAAAGAATCGACAAAATGCTCGAGTTCGGCTTCACTAGAGAAAGATCGAAGTCAAACACTCGACCTCAAAGTAGAAGACCGAGCTCAAGCAGGGGCACTGTTCACACCCTGGGTTGAGCTATCCGATCCAGGATGTTCAGTAATAAAGCGACCGATCTCTTCAGGTCAGAATACCCAACCTCTTCTCAAAGAGCTCGGTCAAATCGACGGAAAAGCCCAGTAAGGGGCTCAAACAGAGGAACACGACACAAATCTAAAGGCAGCCCAAGCCTATAGAGATAAAGGGCGGTTCCCTTGAAGATAAGATGACCTCACTCAAAGATAAGATAAGATAAGATAACTAACTTATCTTATCTAAAAAGGTCACTCTACAACTATTATAAATACACTGGAGCACCCAGGTATAACTCATACTCTGATTCTACTAAAAACCTGCTTAATACCCTTGCTAACTTAAGCATCGGAGTCCCTTGCAGGTACCCCCCACCCTCCGGTGACAAAGGATCAGCAGTGCAGTCGGTCCAACAAGTCAGATGCAACCGCTCCGGCCGCCACTCACAAGCCAGACATGTCAGCACTGACCAGTACAGAAGATCTCATCCGAGATCGACCTCCTGTTTCAGGTAACCCTCGGAACAGAAACTCTACAAGGAAGAAATCGATGATGCTCGAGCTCGGCTTCTCCAGAGAAAGATTGAAGTCCTAAAACTAAGGACTCGACTTCAAAAGGAAGACCACACTCGAGCAGGGGCACTGTTCATACCCTGGGTCGAGATGTTCGACCCGGGATGATTGACGACAAGCCAACCGACCTCTTCAGGTCAGGAACATCTGACCTCTTCTCCAAGAGCTCGGCCAAATCACTACAGAGGCCCAAGAAGGCCCAAACAGAGGAACACGACCCAAATCTAAAGGCAGCCCAGGCCTATAGAGATAAGGGCGGTTCCCTTGAAGATAAGATGACTTCACTCAAAAGATAAGATAAGATAAGATAAGATAACTATCTTATCTCCAATGAAGTTGCTCCGCACCATTATAAATACACTGGAGCACCCAGGTATAACTCATACTCTGATTCTACTAAAAACCTGCTTAATACCCTTGCTAACTTAAACATCGGAGTCCCTTGCAGGTACCACCACCCTCCGATTACAAAGGATTAGCATCACCACCAGTCCAACAAATCAGACGCGATAGCTCCAGCCACCACTTACAAGTCAGACACGTCAGCGCCGATTAGCACAGAAGATCTCGTTTGAGATCGACCTACAGTTTCAGGTAACCCTCAGAACAAATTGTCTTTGGCATCCTGGGGTCTTATATTCTACATCACTGGGCACTGTTACCATCTTGAGAACCTCTGATTCTCACACCATATCTTTGTTGTGTTTTTCAGAAGCAGGTCACAACTCACCTCGGTGAGTTGCTTTGGATGGTGACAGAAGTGGAGGATCTTGGATTCTTTTGGAGTCTTTTTGGTTTATCTTGTTTATACACCTCTCTTTTATATTTTGTCTTTGCCTAGAGGCTTGTTTTAGGAGAGAAAAACTTGTATAAGCTGTTTTCACTGTATGGTTCTGTATACCTGTATATGGCTAGCCGGCTTAAACTCGCGAGTCGAGGCTAGTTTCCTATGATATTATATACTTATATTTTTTTGTATCTTATCTGTTTCTTGTGCCTTAAGCTAGTAGTTTCCTTAGTACGTTTTGCGCTTTTCAAATCCAAAATTTAAGCTATATCCTTCATCGGGCTTCTAGATTATACTATTCTTTCTATATATATAATATGTATGAGTTTAGAACTGTCGTAATCTCTGATTAACCTTTGCTTTACGATGCGAGGTAAAGCTTAGGCTAATTAGGGTGTTACACAGTGCAATGAGTGAATCCATGTTTATGGCTGCTACGTTTAACCCTCCTAAAACCCCTTTCAAAATCAACCTCACACCCACTCTTCCACCTCCCCCAACCTCCTGCGCGCTCACTTTCAAACCAAACAACAACTTCCCACACTCTCCGCCGCCGCACAACCACAACAACAAGAACACGCCGCTCTGCTCGACACTCTTCTCAATAGCACACGCAAGAACCAAGTGCTCCAATCCATCAGAACCACCTCCCCCTTTAACTGCCTCTCCGAAACAAATCTTCACCATACGGTTCCTGCCAACACCTCCAAAACCAGGGGAAAGGTGCATATTTCCTTCTTTAATCCCTCTCTAATTTATCTACTCATTAATACAAATGAATGGAAGTCGAGATTTCTAGTAAAATTGCAACAGTAATATAAAAGCAGAAAACATTGTACTAAAAAAATCATTTGAAAAATTGATGAATTTGGTTACTTGTGGTCTTATGACAGAGTGCATTTGATAGAGTCCTTGCCTCAATTCCCTTCAAGGGACAGGTTTTGTGTTCTTATTCTCTATCCTTGTTCTCTGTATGAACTGTTTACTTGGTGCTTAACCAGACAAGCTTGTGATGATTTGAGAGAACCCAGTATATAACTGCTAATGTCGTTGTGTCCACTCCTGATCCTAATGTTACCATAGCAAAGAAATGTTATGTTTTTCATGTTGAGTTTGTTGGTGAGTGTTTTGTTAATTGGTATTTCGGATTAGTGCTTGCATCCACATTTTATCAAATGATTTCAATGGTTATGAATTGGCATATATATTTGGTATAGGTTGTGGAGGAGGAGTTAGTTTGCTGGAAATCATAGCTTGAAAAGTACGATAAAAATAGAATATATTTTTTCGGAGTAACTGGGATAAAAGTAAATATTGCAGTTATCATTAAGTGCTCTAAGTTTATTCATGCTACCCAAACTTCAACATGCTATGCTCATTCTTTATTCATATTGTTCTCAATATTATCAAAATATTTTCTTTACAAAAGCAGATATGAGGATTCTAGAAACTGTTTGTTGCCACCTTATTACTGCTGTAGCTAGAGGGTTTATGATCGAAAGTACTATACTTCATTATGGACAGTCTACAATAAAGGCATCTGGAACTATTGTGGCAATGCCCTCCCGGATGGTGAGGTCCTTATATTTTTTGTTTTGCATTCTTACAATTGTTTGTCTCTTTATTTAATAGGCTATAATGTTATATAACACATCCCAGTTTTGGTAAAAAACCAAAAGCTGGCTGATGAGGTATTATTCCTTGTACTCTCATCTGCATCTATCTTTTTAATACAATTAAAGTTACAGTAAAAGACTAGATTTAGATACCCAAGGAATGAATAGACAGATCAAATAATGTTGCAGGAATAAGAAACAATAGGCAAATCTATCTTATTATGCTGTTTTTTTCTTTTTTTTTTTTAAGGCAGCGTCAATGTTTTTCTTCTTCAGGTGGATAATATTATTTTCTTAAGAGCCTAGTTCATATCATACCGTACAGTTGCTTCTTGATACTAGCGAGGATATGATTAATGGTGGATAATGTTTTTACTATTTTTTTATAGTTTTCTTTTATCTAGCTTTCTCAATTCTTTTTATGATCAATTTCCCTTGTAGATTATAGAAAGGGAATTAATGATAAGAGTTGATTATGAGGAAGTCAACAAAAAAGTTTTAAGTCTATTTAAATACGGTAAGGTAATTAAGCATTTTATATGTCATTTATAAATTTTGTGAAATGAAAAAAGTAATGATATGCCTTCTCAATGTATCCCAAGACGATAACAACACGCTCTCAGTGTATGTGCTATCTGTTATTTGGATTATAGAGATGAATAGATGGTGTAGACTTATTTTTTAGAATTGTCGGCCTGTTGCACTGGATCACTTCTAGTTCAATGAAAATCTCAAACTTGTCCTTGTATTCTTTTCAATAATGCCTTACTGGAACAAAAGTATAAATACCTGTGATGAGTAGGAAACTTATCGTTATTATTGTTGTGATGCAATTTGACTCTTTGACATTGGCTTGCTTTGATGAAATTCGAATTTCTCGCGTGTGGCTTCAGAACATGGCTTTATATTGGTTGACACAAAGTATGAATTTGGGAAGGCAGATGACGGTTCAATTATGTTGATTGATGAGGTTTATTAGAATCCTTTATGTTTATTAGATTCTGTTCATACCCTGGGTCGAGCTGTCCGACCCGGGATGTTTAGCGACAAGGCAACCGACCTCTTCAGGTCAAACTATCCGACCTCTTCTCAAAGAGCTCGGCCAAATTGCCAGGAAAGCCCAATAACGGGCCCAAATAGAGGAACATGACCCCAATCCAAAGGCAGCCCGAGCCTACAAAGATAAGGGCGGTTCCCTTAAAGATAAGATGACCTCACTCAAAGATAAGATAAGATAAGATAACTAACTTATCTTATCTAAAAGGTCACTCCACACCATTATAAATACACTAGAGCATCCAGGTATAACTCATACTCTGATTCTATAAAAAACCTGCTAATACCCTTGCTAACTTAAGCATCGGAGTCCCTTGCAGGTACCCCCACCCTCCGGTGATGAAGGATCAGTAGTGCAGCCAGTCCCACAAGTCGGACACGACAGCTCCGGCCACCATCCACCAGCCGGACACGTCATCTCCGACCAGTACAGAAGATCTCGTCCGAGATCGACCTATAGTTTCAGGTAACCCTCGGAACATTGGCGCCGTTGCCGGGGACCTGGAAGTCATCCCACCACCATGGCGGACGACCATGACAACGATCATGACTCGGATCTAGAAGATAGAACGCCGCACAAAAACACAGACTCTACACCAAAAGATACCCCACAACCTAACAAAGATAAAAATCCGCCAAACACGGAAGCCATGGAGGCACTTCAAAATCGCCTAAAATAACTCGAAAAAGAGGTGGAGCATCAACGAGAAGCTGAGAGAGACCTACAAAGGGAAGTTAAGCGACGCCGCGAGTTAGAAGACAAATTCCTAAAACTCGAAGTAGATCTCAAGGCCAAAAATACTCGATCCAAACATGAAGGCGACTCCCGTAAGGACCAAGACCCATTCACCAAAGAGATCATGAGGACCAAAATCCCAAAGGACTTCAAACTTCCCACATGACTTTATACGATGGCACAGCAGATCCCGGCCATCATCTCAGTAATTTCAGAAGTAGAATATACCTCTCCGACGCGTCAGATGTAGTTCGCTGCAAAGCCTTCCTGACTACTTTAACAAAGACCGCAATTAAATGGTTCGACAATCTACCCCCTAGGTCTATCTCAAGTTTCGACGACTTAGCCAAGAAGTTTCTGGCCAGACTCTCCATCCAAAAATACAAAGCTAAGCACGCCCCAAGTCTATTAGGAATCAAGCAAGGAAATCAGGAAAGTCTCCGCAGCTACATGGAAAGATTCAACAAAGCTTGTCTAGACATACAAAGCCTACCAACAGAGGCCGCCATTATGGGTCTCATCAATGGCTTGCGAGAAGGACCTTTTAGCCAATCTATATCGAAAAAACATCCCACATCTCTGAACAAAGTGCAAGAACGAGCAGAGAAGTACATTAACATGGAGGAGAACTCTCGACTAGGAGAGACCTCAAAATCCGGATTTTCCTACTCCTCCCGAGATAAGGATAAAGAGTCCAAAAAGAAAGAAGATCAACATGGGGAAAAAATTAAAAAATACCACAATTACACCCCTCTTCGGGTGTTCCCTGTGGATGTCTACAGAGAAGTTTTTCATACTGAAAAAATACCCCCGGCTCGACCACTCAAAAGCAAGAAAGGGGGAGAAAATCGGACCGAATATTGTGAATACCATCGACTCCGTGCACATTCCACCAACAAATTCTTTGATTTAAAAAATGTTATAGAAAAACTGGTAAGAGAAGGAAAATTAGATCGGTACCTAGCCAGCCGAGTCGATGAGTAAAGAAAAAGAAGACGGGACGAAGATGTCGGACGAACTGAGCAATCACCTCGTACACCAGAGAGACACGTCCACATGATACACGAAGGATTTGTGGGAGGAGGAATCTCCAAATAATCTCGCAAAAGATATCTTAAAGAAGTATATCATGTCGAGGGAAAAGAGGAAGCACCCGACATCCCCACAATTACTTTTACCAAAGAGGACGCATCTGGTATCATCTCAAGACACGACGATCCCATGCTCATCACTATCATACTGGCAAACGCAAACCTCCACCGTACGCTGGTAGACCAAGGAAGCTCCACCGACATCTTGTTCAAAACTGCCTTCGACAAACTCAGCCTGGAAGAAAAAGAACTCAGAGCATATCCGAATAGCCTGTTCGGACTGAGAGACACTCCAGTTCAGCCACTTGGATACATCTCACTACACACGACCTTCGAAAAAGGAAACCAGTCAAGAATACTCAAGATAGACTACATCGTGGTCGACATGAGTTCAGCCTACAATGCCTTAATAGGTCAGACAACATTAAATGTGAAGTTCCCAACATCAGAGGGGATAGCTACAATAAAAGCAGACCAGAAGACGGTGCGCCGCTGTTACAACAAAAGTCTAAACCTCAGAGGCAGAGGAGAAGAATTCCACACCATCGAACTCGGTGAAGTTCAGAGGCGGGAAGAACTCCGCCTGCAACCGGAAGGTGAAGTAAAAAAATGTTCAGATTGGAGACATCCCGGACAAAACAACCAATATCGGTACAATCCTAAAAGGAGACACAAAAGAATCACTCGTATAGTTCTTATGAGATAACGTCGACCTCTTTGCATGGAAGGCTGCAGACATGCCAGGCATAGACCCCAAGTTAATATGCCACAAGCTAGCAATCTACCCAGGATCTCGGCCAGTACAACAGAGATGTAGAAAGCTTGGACCAGAACGATCCCAAGTTGTGAAGGAGCAGGTACAAGCTCTACTGGAGGCAGGATTTATAAGAGAAGTCAAGTACCCACTATGGCTAGCTACGTCGTCTTGGTGAAGAAATCAAATGGGAAGTGGCGGATGTGCACCGACTACACTGATCTCAACAAAGCTTGCCCAAAAGATCCTTACCCACTCCCAAGTATCGACGCTCTAGTGGATGCCTCCTCCGAATATAAATACCTCTCGTTTATGGACGCATATTCAGGATACAATCAAATCCCAATGTACCCACCCGACCAAGAAAAAACTTCATTCTTAACCCCAAAAGCAAACTACTGCTACATCGTCATGCCTTTTGGACTTAAAAATGCAGGAGCTACTTACCAGAGGTTAATGAATAAGGTCTTTATGGATTACATCAGAAAAATCATGGAAGTCTATGTGGAAAATATGTTAATAAAGACACAAAGTAAAGAGACGTTATTGTCCGACCTCACCCAAGTATTCAACACTATAAGAAGGCATGGCATGCGACTTAATCCTGCAAAATGCACCTTCGCAGTAGAAGCTGGCAAATTCTTGGGTTTTATGCTTACATAAAGAGGAATCGAGGCGAATCCGGATAAATGCCAGGCCATACTCGATATGAAGAGCCCAACTTGCGTCAAAGAGGTACAACAGCTCAATGGAAGATTGGCAGCCTTGTCCAGATTTCTAGCGGGATCAGCGATAAGATCTCTCCCCTTCTATGCTACTCTAAGGAAGGGAAAGAGGTTTGAATGGACAACGGAGTGCGAACAGGCCTTCCAAGATTTCAAAAAATTCTTGGGACAACCTCCTATCCTAACTCGGCCACGGGAAGGAGAACCCCTTGTATTATACCTCGCAGTAGGAAGTCGGGCAGTGGCCTCAGTATTGGTCCGAGAAAATGACAGTGGGCAACAACCCGTATACTTCATCAGCAAGGCACTACAAGGATCCGAGCTGAACTACCAAAAAATAGAAAAATTCGCCTATGCTTTCATCTTAACATCTCGACGACTTCGCCCATATTTCCAAGCCCACACTATTAGGGTTCAGACCAACCAACCCATGAAAGGAATTTTACAGAAAACAGACTTAGCAGGCAGAATCTTGTAATGGGCAATCGAGTTGTCCGTATTCGACCTTCAATACGAAGCTCGGACAGCCATCAAATCGCAATATCTGGCCGACTTCATTGCAGAATTTACAGACACCCCGAAAATCCCTACAGAATAGAATCTCTATGTAGACGGTTCCTCAAATAAAACTGGAAGCGGTGCGAGTGTGATAATTGAAAGCGACCAGGGAACCCAAATCGAACTTTCCCTCAAATTTGGGTTCCCTGCCTCAAACAACCAAGCTGAATATGAGGCGCTACTAGCTGGTTTGAAGCTGGCTAGGGAGGTTGGAGCTCAAAAGCTTATCATCTTCAGCGATTCACAAGTAGTCACTTCACAAATAGCAGGGAGCTACCAAGCCAAGGATCCCACCATGAAAAAGTACTTGGACAAAACCAGGGAACAGCTCGCACAACTCGGGGAATACGAGGTCCACCACATACCCCGAGAACAGAACGCCAGAGCTGATGCACTCTCAAAACTAGCCAGCACCAAACCAGGGGGCAACAATAGAAGCCTTATCCAAGAAATGCTGCAGAACCCGTCAATCTCGGATGAAGAAAAAGTCCTAGCCATAACAGGTCTGGATCAAGGATGGATGACTCCCATAATTAACTACCTCAAAACAGAAACACTCCCCACAGATGAAAAGGAGGCAAAGAGGTTAAAACGGGAGGCACAGTACTACACTATCATAAACAATACTCTATACAAAAGAGGAATTTCAATACCATTGTTAAAATGTGTACCGACTTCCAACACAAAGGAAGTTTTAGAAGAAGTACACAGTGGCGTCTGTGGCAATCATCTCGGAGCACAAACACTTACCAAAAAAGTACTCCGAGCCAGATTTTATTGGCCAACTCTACAAAAAGAAGCCACAGAGTTCGTAAAGACGTGTCCACCATGTCAGAAACATGCCAGCTTTCACATCGCCCCGCCAGAGGAGCTCATCAGCGTAACCTCACCTTGGCCATTCACAAAATGGGGACTCGACCTTCTCGGACCTTTCCCTCAGGGATCAGGACAAGTCAAATTCCTCATAGTAGGGGTAGACTACTTCACAAAATGGATCGAGGCAGAACCTCTAGCTAAAGCCACTGCTCAAAGAAGTCAAAAATTCCTATATAGAAATATTATCACAAGGTTCGGGGTTCCATACTCCATCACCACAGACAATGGTACCCAATTCACAGATGCAGGCTTCAGAAAGTTAGTGGCCGACTTAAACATAAAACACCAATTCACTTCCGTAGAACATCCCCAAGCCAATGGACAAGCTGAAGCTGCCAACAAAGTCATATTGGCTGCGCTAAAATGGAGATTACAAGACGCAAAGGGAGCCTGGGTGGAAGAGCTCCCACAAGTCCTATGCGCATACCAAACAACGCCACATTCTACCACAAAGGAATCACCCTTCCGATTAGCGTATGGAATGGAGGCAATGATCCCAGTGGAGATTGAAGAAGGGTCGCCCAGAGTAATCCACTATAATGAAGAAGCCAACTCCCAACTTCAAAGGAAAGAACTCGACCTACTTCCAGAAATCCAAGAAAGAGCTCGGATCAGGGAAGAGGCATTGAAACGTCGAATGGCTTCGAGATACAATCAAAAGGTAGTACCGCAAAGTTTTGCCGAGAACGACCTCATCCTAATCCGAAATGATATCGGAAAAACTAGACCTGGAGAAGGAAAGATGGCAACAAATTGGAAAGGACCCTACCGAGTCATAGAAGTACTTGGAAAGGGCTACTACAGACTGTCCAAACTCGAAGGGCGAGAGCTCCCTAGGTCATGGCACGCCTGCAACCTAAGAAGGTATTATAGTTAGGGGTGATAAAGGATCTTAGGATAAGGCGCACTCTTTTTCCTGAAAAGGTTTTTTAATGAGGTGCCAAGCCAAGACCTACAAATTGCCCGACTTAGAAAAAAACTCCCACATGTATATATCTGCATTTTCTTTTGAATAAAAATTGTTTAGATTTTCTACAAATTCTCAAGACGCATTAAACTGAAATGCTAAAAATTCATCGCCCGATTATAAAGCTACAGATCGGTAGAAAGTGAAAATCAAATTCACTGCACGATCACGATAAAGACCAACAAAGATGAAAACCAAATTCATCAAAAGGTCGACCAAACGGGGGTTAAACCCAATTTCTACAAAATCAACAAAGATGAAAACAGAATAATGCAAGAAGTTATCGAAAGTGATCCATAGAAAGGACCTGACGAGGTCTTAATAAAATGGATTGCTAAAAAATAACTTAAAGACTGGCCGACGTAAAAGAAGTCGGACCAGTCACAATAACCAAAATTATAAAAAGTAAATCCCTGGAAAGAGGTCTGGCCAGCCCTATAAAAGAGGATTACTAAAATAACTTAGAAGGGCCCGACCTGTTGAAGTCGGCCCAGAACATAAAGTTATAAAAGTAATCCCTGAAAGAGACCTGAACAAGGTCCAAAAAAGAGGATTACTAAAATAACTTAGAAGGGCCCGACTGGATGAAGTCGGCCCAGAACATAAAGTTATAAAAGTAATCCCTGAAAGAGACCTGAACAAGGTCCAAAAAAGAGGATTACTAAAATAACTTAGAAGGGCCCGACCGGATGAAGTCGGCCCAGAACATAAAGTTATAAAAGTAATCCCTGAAAGAGACCTGAACAAGGTCCAAAAAAGAGGATTACTAAAATAATTTTGAAGGGCCCGACCGGATGAAGTCGGCCCAGAACATAAAGTTATAAAAGTAATCCCTGAAAAAGACCTGAACAAGGTCCAAAAAAGAGGATTACTAAAATAACTTAGAAGGGCCCGACCGGATGAAGTCGGCCCAGAACATAAAGTTATAAAAGTAATCCCTGAAAGAGACCTGAACAAGGTCCAAAAAAGAGGATTACTAAAATAACTAAGAAGGGCCCGACCGGATGAAGTCAGCCCAGAACATAAAGTTATAAAAGTAATCCCTGAAAGAGACCTGAACAAGGTCCAAAAAAAAGGAATACTAAAATAACTTAGAAAGGCCCGACATGATGAAGTCGGCCCAGAACATAAAGTTATAAAAAGAAATTCCTAACAGAGACCTAACAAAGGTCCACACAAAACGGATTACTAGAAATAACTTTAGGCCGAAGTGAGGAAGTCGACATACAAGTTGGACTCAAACATCCACAACCCCAAAAGAATCGAGCCACAAGTATGAAAATACAAAGGCAATCCAAAGAGGTCGGACAATAAGACTCCAACACTCCCAAACAGACGCAGACAGATGCAGACAAACATGTTATGAAAAAGCACAAGTTATAATAATAACAAACTCAAGAGGCTATCAAAAGTCAGCCCCAAGAGCTTGAGAAACCACTTTGTTTTTCAAAATAAAGTTTCTAAACAAGCAACTAAGAGAGTATCAAAAAGTCAGAGCTACCAATTACAAAATATAAAAGGTTCAAAACTCACAAGCCGGGCTATTTACACAAACATCCAGAATAATCATTGAGGATCTGAAGGCTTCTCAGCAGCATCAACATGGGGTGAAGGAGGGCGAGTCTGAAGAGGCACCGCATCCACTGTCCCACCATCCCAGTTCAAGATTTGGCAATCAGGGTCATCATCATCAGGGTCATCAGGGACAATCTTATTGTCCTTCACAACATTGTCCAAGCTGAAGAGAGTAAGGTCGAGCTCGGGTGTAAGAACCCGAACCTGCTCCTTCAGGTTTTCATAAGCAGCATTTACGCTGCCTACAAGGTGACCCTGGAGCTCAGCATAATCAGCTCGGGCAGACTCCAGATCATCCCTGAGACGCATCATTTCTCTATAGGTCGTGACATAACTCTCCTTGTGCCTCAACGCCGTGTCTTCAGCCAACTTCACAGGAGCCGCCAAGGCAACAGAACTAGTCTTCTCACCCTCCAACTCCTTCTCTAGCTTGGTCACCTTCACCTCGAGCTCCTCCTTCAAACCCTTCATCCGATCGAACTCCAACTTGGCCTCCTCCATAAAGGCCTTTGTAGCATGAAGGGGAAGATATTGGGCAGTCTGATATAAGGCCGCCCCCATGTGTGCCATCTTGATTTTGCTTCGAGTAATAAAATCCAGATGGCGAAGAAGAGTTACATCGTCAGTAAGGACGATACCATAAGGACCGATTTGCTGGTCCACAAACTCGACAGCATCGAAATCAGGGGCATCAAGGTTAAAAGGCTCGGCTGTTTTTTGCTTTTTTGGAGGAGGAGCGCCGGTAAGAGAAGAGTTAGCAGCAGAAGACTGAGGAGGATCAACTAAACGAGTTGGAGGGGTAGGGATTATTCTTCCCGGCCCTGAAGCAACTGAGACCGGTTTCTTAGGAAGAACCTGGGAAGATCCCTCGCCAGCAGCCTTGGACGAAGCAAGCTGAGCTGCGGTAGCCTTCTTGGCCTTCTTAAAGGCCTTCATGGAATCTGAAGTCTTGGCCATCTCTGAAACAAACAGAAGACCAACAAAGCCAAGTTACAAATCAGAAAAGAAGACAAATTAGAAAAGAAGTAAAAACAGATAGAAGAAAGAAGTCGACCACTACCCAGCTTGGTTCGGAGAAGCGAGGGGTCCCCTAGAAACCTCTTAGTGTCAAGATAAGGAGGTTGCCCCCAATTCTCCTCTAATACACTCACAAAGGCCTGCTCGACCTCATCCAATATCTCCCACGAATACCTCGACACAACAACATTCTTTTGCCACTCTAAAAGAAAGGTAGGTTCATCATTCTCATCCAGAAAAAAGGGCTGAGCTCCTTCAATAGCTCGGACCTTGAAAAAGTAGTTCTTAAAATCACAGAAAGATTCATCGTACATGGAAAAAACTTTCTTTCCCTGAGAAGCTCGGAAAGAAACCCAGGCGGCCTTCTTCTTAACCACCCCAGGTTTTGTTAAAACAAAAAGGTAAAAGAAGAGGGATTGGGAAGGATGGACACCTAGCTCACGACACAGCAATTGAAAGATCTTTATAAAGCCCCAGGAGTTGGGGTGGAGTTGGGATGGAGCTACATTACAAGACCATAACAGGTTGGTCTCAAAAGGAGTGAAATGAAGAGTAATATTCATCTGACTAAAAAAGAAGTCATACGCATAGAAAAGGGGACGGTCTCCAACGACCCGAGTAGAAAAGCAAACTCTCTCTTCAGAAGTAGGAGATACAAGCTCATAATTCTTTTCATCACTACTATTACTACAAACCCTGTGAAACTTCCTAAGCTGCTCACAAAATTCAGAATCAACCAGCGAAATACACAGAAGAACCATAGGATCCACCCAGTCGGCCATGCCATCAGGGACTTGGGAGGATGTCTCGACAATATTTTTACGAGAAGACATGAGGTCAACTAGTCCTACAAACAAGAAAAGAAAATGGATTACTAAAAAAACATCTCAGACGAAATCAGAACAGCTCAGACAAGCATGACACAAGGCAATACAAGCAACAAAAGGAAACCCCAGGACCCACACTAAAGATCCAGGGGCATCCTTTGGAGGCAAGTTATGGAACAAAGACTCAGGAAAACCTACAAGTCTACATATCTACACATCCTAACAGGAAGATAACACTCTGAAAAGAAAGCCACGAGCTACAAATCAAATAAAGTCATCAAAATAACTACCTCCTGTTCCGAGGGTTACCTGAAACTGTAGGTCGACCTCGGACGAGATCTTCTGTACTGGTCAGAGATGACGTGTCTGGCTGGTGGGTGGCGGCCAGAGCGGTCGTGTCCGACTTGTTGGACTGGCTGCACTGCTGATCCTTTGTCACTAGAGAGTGGTGGTACCTGCAAGGGACTCCGATGCTTAAGTTAGCAAGGGTATTAAGCAAGTTTTTTAGTAGAATCAGAGTATGAGTTATACCTGGGTGCTCCAGTGTATTTATAATGGTGTAGAGTGACCTTCTTAGATAAGATAAGTTAGTTATCTTATCTTATCTTATCTTATCTTTGAGTGAGGTCATCTTATCTTCAAGGGAACCGCCCTTATCTCTATAGGCTTGGGCTGCCTTTGGATTTGGGTCGTGGTCCTCCATTTGGACCCTTTTTGGGCTTTCCTGGTGATTTGGCCGATCTCTTTGAGAAGAAGTTAGATTGTCCTGACCTGAAGAGGTCGGTCGTCTTGTCGGTAGAACATCCCGGGTCGGACAGCTCGACCCAGGGTATGAACAGTGCCCCTGCTCGAGCTCATTCTTTCTTTTTGGAGGTCGAGTCTTAGTTTTAGGACTTTGATCCTTCTCTGGTGAAGCCAAACTCGAGCATTTTGTCGACTTCTTCTTTGTAGAGTCTTCTTCTTTTTTGAATGTGGAATGTTTTTCCTTTTCGTTTTTTTAAAAATGCGCGCTTTTGCATTAGCGCTCTAGCCTTGGGAATGTGCGAGGGTTTAATACCCTCATTAATTGGTTTTTAATGCTCCCTTTCTCTTGACCCTTTTATTTTGAATTTTACACAAAAAACGGTTTTCCTTTTCTCTGTAACTTCCCCTCCTTTTTCTCTCTGTCTTCTTGTTTCGCGTTTCCTTTGCGACGTTGTTGGTGCTTTCTTTGTTCTAAAAGGTGATTCCAGATTCTATCTTCTTTTTCAACTTCTTTGAAGCTTTCTTCTTTTTCCAGGTTGGTTCTACTTTCTGCTTCTTTACTTCTTTCGTCGCTTTGCCTTCGGTTCTTTGGTAAAGCTTTGATTTTTCGTCTGAATGCATGCTGGAAAGTTTGAATCTTTTCGCGTTGTTATGCTCAATTGTTTGCTATGATGCATGTTTCTGGCATTTCTCATGATGATTGAGGTTTTTTAGGGCTTTGCATGTTTTGCTGCCTTTTTATTTGATTTTGTAGCTTTCCGGGGTAATGGCTTCATTTGATTCTTTTGAAAAAATGTTGCGTCTTTGATGTCCTTCGCTTGGCGTGTTTTGTTGTTTGCTTTCTGATTGAGCTGCTATTTTTGTTGCTCCTTTTTTACTTTGTTTTGACTTTATCTCTTTTTTCTCGGGATGTTGCCTTTTGAAAAAGGGTTTTTCTTTGCTGAGAGTTTTGTTGGGATGTTAGTTTTGTAAATTTTTCTGAGTCTTTACTTTGTTACTTCCTCCAAAGGATGCCCCTGGACCTTTTCTTGGGGTTTTCCTTTTATTTGTTTGTATGATTGAGTCATGCTCTGCTATGAGTTGATTTTGACTTTGCCCGAGATATTTTGGTTAGTAATCTATTTTCTTCTTTCTTACTGTAGGATTAGTTGACCTCATGTCTTCTCGCAAAAATATTGTTGAGACATCTTCCCAAGTCCCTGAGGGCATGGCTGATTGGGTGGATTCTATGGTTCTTCTGTGTGTTTCGTTGGTTGACTCCGAGTTTTGTCAGCAGCTTAGGAAATTTCATAGGATTTGTAGTAATGGTAGTGATAAAAAGAATTATGAGCTTGTATATCCCAATTCTGAAGAAAGGGTTTGTTTCTCTACCCGAATTGTTGGAGAACGTCCCTTTTTCTATGCATACGACTTCTTTTTAGTCAAATGAATATTACTCTTCCTTTTACCCCCTTTGAGACCAACCTATTGTGGTTTTGTAATGTAGCTCCATCCCAGCTTCACCCCAACTCCTGGGGTTTTATAAAAAATTTTCAGTTGTTGTGTCACGAACTAGGTATCCCTGCTTCGCAATCCCTCTTCTTTTATCTCTTTGTTTTGACAAAGCCTGGGGTGGTTAAGAAGAAGGCCGCCTGGGTTTCTTTTAGAGCTTCCCAGGGAAAGAAGGTTTTTTCCATGTTTGATGAATCTTTTCGCGACTTTAAGAATTACTTTTTCAGGGTCCGAACTGTTGAAGGAGCTCGACCCCTTTTTTCTGGATGAGAATGACGAGCCTGCCTTTCTTTTGGAATGGCAAAAGAATGTAGTGGTGTCTAAATATACGTGGGAGATGTTAGATGAGGCTGAGCAGGCCTTTGTGACTGTGCTGGAAGAAAACTGGGGGCAGCCTCCCCATCTTGATACGAAGAAATTCTTAGGAAATCCCTCTCTCCTCCGAGCAGAGCTGGGTAGTGGTTGATTTCTCTTTTGTTTTTTGCTTATTTTGTCGAGTTTATTTCTTTTTCTCTTAATTTGTAATAATATTTGTGTTTTTTCCAGAGATGGTGAAAAATAATGAATCTATGAAGGCCTTTAAGAAGGCAAGGAAAGCTACTGCAGCTCAGAACATCTCGGCCAAGATGGCCGGGGAGGGGTCCTCTCAGGTTCAATCGAAGCCATCCATACCGAGCTCTCCTGGACCGAGGAGGATGATCCCTACTCCTCGGGTTCGTTTGGTTGATCCTCCACAGGCTTCTGTCGCTACCTCTGGCGCTCCTCCACCGAAAAAGCAAAAAACAGCTAAGCTCTTTAACCTTGATGCCCCTGACTTCGATGCTGTCGAGTTTTGGACCAGCAAATCGGTCCTCATGGTACCCTTCCTACTGATGATGTTTCTCTTCTTCGCCATCTGGATTTTATTACTCGAAGCAGCATCAAGATGGCACACATGGGGTGGCCTTATATCGGACTGCCCAAGATCTTCCCCTTCATGCTACAAAGGCCTTTATGGAGGAGGCCAAGTTGGAGTTCGATCAGATGAAGGGTTTGAAGGAGGAGCTCGAGGTGAAGGTGACCAAGTTAGAGAAAGAGTTGCAGGGTGAAAAGGCTAGTTTTGTTGCCTTGGCGGCTTTTGTGAAGTTGGCTGAAGACACAGCGTTGAGGCACAAGGAGAGTTATGTCACGACCTATAAAGAGATGATGCGTCTCAGGGATGATTTGGAGTCTGCCCGGGCTGATTATGCCAAACTCCAGGGTCACCTTGTAGGCAGCATAACTGCTGCTTATGAGAACCTGAAGGAGCAGGTTCTGGTTCTTGCACCCGAGCTTGACCTTACTCTCTTCAGTTTGGACAACGTTGTGAAGGACGGTAAGATTGTCCCTGATGACCTTGATGATGATGATGATGTCAACCCTCCTTCAGTGCCTACCATCAAAGCCTTTGTTGTGCCAACTTCTTCAGCTACTTCAACTGAGGTTGGTCATCCCGAGTCAGAACCTGATTGTCAAATCTTGAACCAGGATGATGGGACAGTGGATGCGGTGCCTCTTCAGACTCGTCCTCCTTCACCCCGTGTTGATGCTACTGAGAAGTCTTCGGATCCTCAATGATTTATTATAGATTTTTGTGTAGATAGCCCGGCTTGTGGGCTTTTGAACTTTTTATATTTTGTAAATGGTGGTTCTGATTTTTTGCTACTTTCTTAGTTGCTTGTTTAGCAACTTTATTTTGAAAAACAAAGTAGTTTTCAAGCTCTTGGGACTGATTTTGGTAGCCTCTTGAGTTTGTTATTATTATATTTTGTGCTTTTTATGACACGTTTGTCTGCATCTGTATGGTACCTTTTAGGTTTTTTGGGAGTGTTGGAGCCTTATTATTCGACCTCTTTGGATTGCCTTTGTATTTTCATACTTGCGGCTTGATTTGGGTCCAACTTGTATGTCGACTTCCTTACTTCGGCCTAAAGTTATTTCTAGTGATCCGTTTTGTTTGGACTTTTGTTAGGTCTCTGTTTAGGGATCACTTTTTATAACGTTTTGGTTTTTGGGCCGACTTCTTATGCGGCGTTCTATCTTCTAGGTCCGAATCATGGTCGTTGTCATGGTCATCCGCCATGGTGATGGGATGACTTCCAGGTTCCCCGGCAACGGCGCCAATGTTCCGAGGGTTACCTGAAACTGTAGGTCGATCTCAGACGAGATCTTCTGTACTGGTCGGAGATGATGTGTCCGGCTGGTGGGTGGCGGCCGGAGCGGTCGTGTCTGACTTGTTGGACTGGCTGTGCTGCTGATCCTTTGTCACCGGAGGGTGGTGGTACCTGCAAGGGACTCCGATGCTTAAGTTAGCAAGGGTATTAAGCAGGTTTTTTAGTAGAATCAGAGTATGAGTTATACCTGGGTGCTCTAGTGTATTTATAATGGTGTAGAGTGACCTTCTTAGATAAGATAAGTTAGTTATCTTATCTTATCTTATCTTATCTTTGAGTGAGGTCATCTTATCTTCAAGGGAACCGCCTTATCTCTATAGGCTTGGGCTGCCTTTGGATTTGGGTCGTGTTCTTCCATTTGGACCCTTTTTTGGGCTTTCCTGGTGATTTGGCCGATCTCTTTGAGAAGAGGTCGAATTGTCCTGACCTGAAGAGGTCGGTCGTCCTGTCGGTAGAACATCCCG
Organism: Arachis hypogaea; assembly: GCF_003086295.3. Classification (NCBI taxonomy): domain Eukaryota; kingdom Viridiplantae; phylum Streptophyta; class Magnoliopsida; order Fabales; family Fabaceae; genus Arachis; species Arachis hypogaea. The sequence goes on from NC_092046.1 coordinate 138,259,993, forward strand.
GGTCGGACAGCTCGACCCAGGGTATGAACACCTCCCAAATTCACAGTCGCAGACGGAACTACCAAGCAACGAAAGTATCAAGAAGAAGTCATCAAAGACGCCACCTTTTCAAAAAATAAACACCCAAACAAACAAACGACACGAAGAAATCAAAACGAGCCACTAGAAAAAATCGTTACTTTCTACAAAGGTTCATCAGTAAAATCATCAACAATCAAAAGGAGCAACCTTTGGGTAAAGTAAACAGGTTCATAAAAACCAGAAAAACATGCAGCACAGCGACAATCGAGCACGACGACGCAAAAAGGTTCAAGCTTTCCAAACATGCATTCAAGCAAAACCAAAACTTTACCAAGAACCGAAGGCAAAGCAAAAGAAATAAAAAAGCAAAAAGAAGAACCAACCTGGAAAAAGGAGAAAGCTTCGAAGGAAATCGAGGATGGAAAGATAGAATTCGGAATCGCCTTTTAGAACAAAGAAAGCACCAACAATCACCAAGCGACGTCACAGGGAGAAACGCGAAAATACAAATTTCAGACGAAAACAGAAAGTGAGAAAGAAAAGGAGGAAGTTACAGCAAAGAAATAGAGAAGAGAAACCGTTTTTGTGAAAAGTTCAAAATGAACGAAGAAACGGAGCATTAAAAAGAATTAATGAGGTATTAACCCTCGCGCATTCCCAAGCAAGGTGACTCGCGTTTTCAAAAGAATAAAAATTCAAAAGAAAACGTTCCGCATTCAAAGAGAACTCTACAAAGAAGAAGTCGACAAAATGCTCAAGTTTGACTTCACCAGAGAAGGATCGAAGTCCTAAAACCAAGACTCGACCTCAAAAGAAAGACCGAGCTCGAGCAGGGGCACTGTTCATACCCTGGGTCGAGCTGTCCGACCCGGGATGTTTAGCAACAAGACGACCGACCTCTTCAGGTCAGACTATCCGACCTCTTCTCAAAGAGCTCGCCAAATTGCCAAGAAAGCCCAATAAAGGGCCCAAATAGAGGAACACGACCCAAACCAAAGGCAGCCCGAGCCTACAAAGATAAGGACGGTTCCCTTAAAGATAAGATGACCTCACTCAAAGATAAGATAAGATAAGATAAGATAACTAACTTATCTTATCTAAAAAGGTCACTCCACACCATTATAAATACACTGGAGCACCCAGGTATAACTTATACTCTGATTCTACAAAAAACCTGCTAATACCTTGCTAACTTAAGCATCGGAGTCCCTTGCAGGTACCCCACCCTCCGGTAATGAA
>NC_092046.1:138262252-138283839 GCF_003086295.3 Arachis hypogaea
CCAAATCCCCATGTATCCACCAGATCAAGAAAAAACCTCGTTTTTGACACCAAAAGCAAATTACTGCTACATTGTGATGCCCTCGGTCTCAAGAACGCAGGAGCTACTTATCAAAGGCTAATGAATAAAGTCTTCTCAAATCACATCGGGAAAAATCATGGAAGTCTATGTAGACAACATGTTAATAAAGACACAAAGCGAAGAGACACTATTGTCCGACCTGGCTCAAGTATTCGACACTATAAGTAAGCATGACATGCGACTTAATCCTGCAAAATACACCTTTGGCAATAGAAGCGGGCAAAATTCTTAGGTTTATGCTAACACAAAGAGGAATTGAGGCAAATCCGGTAAGTCCCATACTACAGAGGAACTGTGCCAGACACATAGAGATGCCTTCATTTAAGGTAGCAAAGACCTATCTACTTAAGGGAAACATTCGAGAAGCAATGTGAACAACCTTCAAACTCAAGGAATTCTTAGGACGGCCACCATCCTATCTCGGCCACGAGAAGGAGAACCACTCGTATTATATCTCGCAGTAGAAGCCGGCAATAGCCTCAGCACTAGTCAGAGAAGACAAAAGTGGGCAAAACCCGTCTACTTCATATTAAAGCCTACAGGATCCGAGTTGAATTACCAGAAAATAGAAAAGTTTTCCTACACCCTCATTATAACATTCGATGACTTTGCCCGTACTTCCAGGCTCACACCATTAGGGTTCGAACTAACCAGCCTATAAAAGGAATATTACAGAAAGCAGACTTAGCAGGCAGAATTTTACAATGGGCGGTTGAGTTATCCGAGTTCGACCTCCAATATGAAGCTCGGACGGCCATCAAGTCACAGTATCTGGCCGACTTCATCGCAGAATTCACGGATACCCTGGAAACCCCTACAGAATGGAATCTCTACGTGGATGGCTCTTCGAATAAGACTGGAAGCGGCGCAGGTGTGATAATAGAAAGCAACCAAGGAACCCAAGTCGAGCTCTCCCTCAAATTTGGTTTCCCGGCCTCAAACAACCAAGTGGAATATGAAGCATTACTAGATGGTTTGAAGCTGGCTAAGGAGGTCGGAGCTCATAAACTCAACATTTTCAGCGATTCGCAAGTAGTCACCTCACAAATCACAGGGAGCTACCAAGCCAAAGACCCCACCATGAAAAAGTACTTGGATAAAACCAAGGAACAGCACGGACATCTCAGGGAATATAAGATCTGCCACATACCCGCGAACAAAATCCAAGGCTAACGCACTCTCGAAGCTAGCCAGCACCAAACCAGGGGCAACAATAGAAGCCTCATCCAGGAAATGCTACAGAACCCGTCAATCTCGGGAGAGGAAAAATCCCTAGCCATAACAAGTCAGGACCAAGGATGGATGGCCCCCATAATCAATACCTCAAAGCAGAAACACTGCCCATAGAAGAAAAGGAGGCAAAAAGGTTAAAAAGGAGGCGCAATACTACACCATCATAAACAACATTCTGTACAAAGAGGGATCTTAATACCATTACTAAAATGCGTGCCGACCTCCAACACAAGGGAAGTGCTAGAAGAAATACACGGCAGCATTTGTGGCAATCATCTCGGAGCACGAGCTCTTGCCAAAAAAGTACTCCGGGCGGTATTTTATTAGCCAACTCTACAAAAAGAAGCTACAGAATTTGTAAAGACATGTCCACCATGCCAGAAACATGCCAACTTTCACATCGCCCCGCCAGAAGAGCTCATCAGCGTAACCTCACCTTGGCCATTTGCAAAATGGGGACTTGACCTTCTCGGACCTTTCCCCCAGGGATCAGGACAAGTTAAATTCCTCATAGTAGGGGTAGACTATTTCACAAAATGGATCGAGGCAGAGCCCCTAGCCAACACCACCGCTCAAAGAAGCCAAAAATTCCTATACAGGAACATTGTCACGAGGTTCGGGGTTCTATACTCCATCACCACAGACAATGGCACTCAATTCACAGACGCAGGCTTCAGAAGACTAGTAGCCGACTTGAATATAAAGCACCAGTTCACCTCCGTCGAACACCCTCAAGCCAATGGACAGGCCGAAGCCGCCAACAAAGTCATATTGGCTGGGTTGAAACGGAGACTGCAAGATGCAAAGGGAGCTTGGGCCGAAGAACTTTTACAAGTCCTATGGGCATATCGAACAACGCCACACTCCACCACAAACGAATCACCGTTTCGACTAGCATATGGAGTGGAGGCAATGATCCCAGTAGAGATCGAGGAAGGGTCATCCAGAGTAGTCCACTACAATGAAGAAGCCAACTCTCAACTTCAGAGGGAAGAACTCGACCTACTACCTGAAATCCAAGAAAGAGCTCGAATCAGGGAAGAAGCGCTAAAACGTCGAATGGCCTCCAGATATAACCAAAGGGTAGTCCGAAAAGTTTCGTGGAGAATGATCTCATCCTAATCCGAAATGATATAGGCACAACCCGACCAGGAGAAGGAAAGTTGGCAGCAAACTGGAAAGGACCCTACCGAGTTGTAGAAGTACTTGGGAAGGGCTACTACAGACTGTCCGAACTCGACGAACGAGAGCTTCCCAGATCATGGCACGCCTGCAACCTAAGAAGGTACTACAGCTAGAAAAAGTAAAAGATCTCATTATTGGATGCACTCTTTTTCCTGAAAAGGTTTTTTAATGAGGCACCAAGTGAGACTCAGACACTATCCGGCTTAAAGGGATGAAAAAATCCCATATGTATATATTTGCACTTTCCTTTAAATAAAATATATTTTTAGATATTCTACAAGTTTTCAAGACGCATTAATCTAAAGCATTCATCGTCTGATTATAAAGCAACAGATCGGCATAAAGTGAAAAAACAACTTCACTGCACGATCACGATAAAGAAAATCGTCCGATAAAGGTGAAAACGCAATTCACTTAAAAGACGATCTAAAGATAGCAACCACCTTCTACAAATCGGCAAAGATGAACACAGAATAATATAAGAAGTTATCAAAGTTATCCGAAAAAAGAACCTGGCGAGGTCTTATGGATTGCTAAATAATAACTTAAAGACTGGCCGACGTTAAGAAGTCGGACCAAGTCAGCCCAAGTTATAAGTAAACCCTGGAAAGAGGTCTGGCCAACCCTATTAAAGAGGATTACTTTAACTTAGAAGGGCCCGACATGACAAAGTCGGCCCAAAATGAAAAAGTTATAAAAGTAGTCCCTGAAAGAGACCTGACAAAGGTCCAAAAAAAAGGACTACAAAATTAACTTAGAAAGAGGACGACGCAAAAAAGTCGACCTCCTACAAACAAGTTATAAAAGTAATCCTGAAAGAGATCTGACAAAGATCCAAGAAAGAGGATTACAAAAATAACTTAGAAGAGATCGATATAACGAAGTCGGTATCCTACAACAAACAAGTTATAAAAGTAATCCCTGAAAGAGATCTAACAAAGATCCAAGAAAGAGGATTACAAAAATAACTTAGAAGAGATCGATATAACGAAGTCGGTCTCCTACAACAAACAAGTTATAAAAGTAATCCCTGAAAGAGATCTGACAAAGATCCAAGAAAGAGGATTACAAAAATAACTTAGAAGAGATCGATATAACGAAGTCGGTCTCCTATAACAAACAAGTTATAAAAGTAATCCCTGAAAGAGATCTGACAAAGATCCAAGAAAGAGGATTACAAAAATAACTTAGAAGAGATCGATATAACGAAGTCGGTCTCCTACAACAAACAAGTTATAAAAGTAATCCCTGAAAGAGATCTGACAAAGATCCAAGAAAGAGGATTACAAAAATAACTTAGAAGAGATTAAGTCGGTCTCCTACAACAAATAAGTTATAAAGTAATCCCTGAAAGAAACCTGACAAAGGTCAAGAAAGAGGATTACAAAAATAACTTAGAAGAGATCAAGTCGGTCTCCTACAACAAATAAGTTATAAAAGTAATCCCTGAAAGAGACTTGACAAAGGTCAAAGAAAGAGGATTACAAAATAACTTAGAAGAGGACGACGTAGTCGGCCTACTACCAAACAAGTTATAAAAGTAGTCCCTGAAAGAGACCTGACAAAGGTCCAAAAAAGAGGACTACCAAAATAACTTAGAGGACCAACTTGAAGAAATCGGTTATGGATCGAGAAAACGAAAAACAAATTGGACACACACAGCCACAACCTCAAAGGATCCAAGCTACAAATATAAAGTACAAAGCAATCCAAAGAGGCCAAGCCGCAAGGTTCCAACACTCTCAGAAACCAGAAGAGATACCAAGTTAAGCGCAAAAAAGCATGATATAATCTACAAAGTTATAAAGCTTCAGAGGCCACCAAAATTTACCTCAAAAAGCTAGCAAGCTACTTTTGTTTTTTAAAAGTTACTAGACAAGCAACTAGAAAGTGTCGGCAAAACAATAAAAGTTTAAGAGTCCACAAGCCGGGCCAGCTCACAAATATCCAGAGAGAAATCAACAAACATCGGGAGCCTTCTTGGCAGCATTAGGATAAGGAGAAGGAGGGCGAGTCTGAATAGGCACAGCATCTACCGTACCATCTCCCGGTTTAAAATCTGGTAGTCAGGATCAGAAGCAGGAGGGCCGACCTCGGCAGGAGGAACAGTAGGAGCTGACACCTTGGCAGAAGGCACAGGGAACGGTTCGACATCATCATCATCCTCATCATCAGGACAATCTTACCATCCCTAACAACGTTATCCAGGCTGAAGAGGGTGAGATCGGCCTCGGGAGCAATAATCCGAACCTGCTCTTTCAGGTTCTCATAGGCAGCAGTTACACTGCCAACAAGATGACCTTGGAGCTCGGAGTAATCAGCTCGGGCATTCTCCAACTCCTCCCTCAGGCGCATCACCTCCCGATAAGATGTCACATAACTGTCCTTATGTCTCATAGCCGTGTCCTCGGCCAGCCTCACAGAAACCGCCAGAGAGATGGAACTTGCCTTCTCATTCTCCAAATCCTTCTCCAACTTGGCTACCTTTACCTCAAGCTCTTCCTTCAGGCCCTTCATACGATCAAACTCCTGTTTAGCCTCCTCCATAAAGGCTTTGGTGGCATGGAGAGGAACATTTTGAGCAGTCCGGTATAGGGCAGCCCCCATATACACCATTCTAACACTACTTCGAGTTATAAAGTCCAGATGGCGAAGGAGCGACACATCGTCCATAGGAAGGACACCGTAGGGACCGATTTGCTGATCCACAAATTCAATTGCATTAAGGTCAGGAGCATCAAGGTTGAAAGGCTCAGCTATTTTTTGTTTCTTGTTGGGAGGAGCACCAGAGCTAGAGGCAGAAGTCGGTGGAGGGTCAGCCAGAGAACTCGAGGAGTGTGGATCACTTTCCTCGGGCCAGGAGAACTCGGCACAGGCGGTTTCACTTGCACTTGGGAGGATCCTTCCCCGGTCGCCTTGGCCGAAATATTTTGAGCAGCAGTCGCCTTCTTTGCCCTCTTGAAGGCCTTCATGGAGTCATTGTTTTTTGACATCTCTGCAAAATCAGCCACAGTAAAAGGTTACAATCACAAGATAAGGAAGTCAAACTAAGAAACAAGCATAGAAACAAGTCAGGCAAATACCCAAAACAGCCCGGACCAGGGATAGTCATTTAAAAACCTTTTGGTATCAAGATGGGGTGGTGCCCCCCATAAATCCTCAAGGACAACAACAAAGGCACGCTCAACATCGTCAAGCATCTCCCAAGTATAGCGAGACACTCTCGCATCCTTCTGCCACTCCAGAGGAAAAGAGGGCTCATCATTTTCATCAAGAAAAAAGGGACGAGCCCCTCGACAGCACGAACTTTGAAAAAGTAATTCTTGAAATCCTTAAAGGATTCATCATACATAGCAAACACTTTATGGCCCTGGGCAGACCTGAAAGAAACCCAGAAGTTTTTTTTTCGAAGAACCACCAGGCTTGGCAGAAACAAACAGATAAAGGAAGATAGTCTGAGAAGGCGTTACACCTAACTCTTGGCAAAGTAGCTGAAAAATTTTGATAAAGCCCCAGGAATTCGGGTGAAGCTGTGATGGGGCAATATTACACGACCACAACAGATCGGTCTCAAAAGCAGTAAAAGGAAAAGTAATGTCCATTTGGCTGAAGAAATGTTCATAGGCATAGAAGAAGGGACGCTCCCCCTCGATGGAGGTCGGAAAACAGACCCTCTCATCAGAATCAGGAGCAACAAGCTCGTAATCCCTCTCCTAGGCATTGTTACCACAAATCCTATGACGCTTCCTCAGCTTTATGCAAAATTCAGCATCCACAACAGAAACACACATCAAGACAAGGGAGTCCAGCCAATCGGACATCCCCTCGGGAACTCTGGAAGACATCTCGACAATGTTATTGCGAGAAGACATGAGGCCAACTAATCCTACAAATAAGAAAAAGAGAGGGGATTACTAAAAATATCTCAGACAAGGGATAAAACAACTCAATCAAAACAATACAGTCAAACAAGCAGAAAAGGAAAACCCCAAGACCCAAACCAAAAATCTTGGGGCATCCTTTGGAGGCAGTAACAAAGCAAGGTTCTCAGGAAAAAATCTATAACTCGCATCCCAGCACCTCTCAAACAAGAAAAGAAGACGGCAAACAGCAAGAGTGCATCCCTAAACATCAAGGCACGACAAGAAGAAACCACCAAAGATGCAACCTTTTTCAGAATCAGACAAAAGCAATCTTCAAACAAAATGAGAAAAAGATGCAGATTCTCCGGTTATTGGTATCAGACAGAAATAACAGAACATGCAAAAGCCCTAAAAGGCATCAAGTAACAGGAAAGGCAAAAAGGATCTTACAGAAGATGAAGGAACTCTAGAACACATAACAATTAGGTGCGACAAAACAGAAAGATCCAAACTTTCTCTAAAGCAAAATCAAAACTTGATCACAAAGCCAAAGTAGCGAAAGAGAAAGAAAATACGAATGGAACTCACCTGGAGAAGGAAGAAGCTTCGAAGGAAAGAAGGAGGCATAAAAATGGAAGCTGCCCAGAAAATTCGCCGAGCGACGCCGCAACGCAAGAAAAAGCAGAAACAAGGGCAAGAAACAGAGAGCGAGAGAACAAAGGAAGAAAATGTGAAGAAGTTACAAAAGACCAAAGAAGAGAAACCGTTTCTGGGTTTTCAAAAATCAAAATAAAGCTTCAAAGGAAAACGGGGCAATTAATGCTAATTAATGAAAGTATTAAACCCTCATACGTTCCAAAAGCGCTGATATAAAAGCGGGCGCTTTTAAAGAAAAACGTTCTACATTAAAAGATTCTACAGAAGGAAAAAATCGACTAAAATGCTTGAGTTCGGCTTCGCTAGAGAAGGACCGAAGTCAAGGACTCGACCTCAAAAAAGAAGACCGAGCTCAAGCAGGGGCACTGTTCATACCCTGGTCGAGCTGTCCGACCTGGGATATTTAGCGACATGGCGACCGACCTCTTCAGGTTCGACTAGCCGACCTCTTCTCAAAGAGCTCGGCCCCAGTAAAGGGCCCAAATAGAGGAACACGACCCAAATCCAAAGGCAATCCAAAGCCTATAGAGATAAGGCAGTTCCCTTGAAGATAAGCTGACTTCACTCAAAATAAGATAAGATAAGATAAGATAACTAACTTACCTTATCGGAAAGGTCAGCCCACACTACTATAAATATACTGGAGCACCCAGGTATAACTCATACTCTGATTCTACATAAAACCTGTTTAATACCCATGCTAACTTAAGCATCGAAGTCTCTTTCAGGTACCCCCACCCTCCGGTGACAAAGGATCAGCAGTGCAGTCAGTCCAACAAGTCGGACATGACAGCTCTGGCCGCCACTTACCAGCCGGACACGTCAGCACCGACCAGTACAGAAGATCTCACCCAAGATCAACCTCCAGTTTCAGGTAACCCTTGGAACAGGATATGTTTCAACTTTTGAAGAAAAATTTGATGAAGTATACACAAGTAAAACTGAACCTTTACCAAGAACTGATATGAGTTCAAACCGGCCAGGTTTGGGTTACATTTCGAAAAATGAGACTGTTTTCAAGAAACCACCATTTTACAACAAAACCTCATTTTTGAAAGTAAAAATGTTCAAAGAAATTCTGGTGAAAATGCTTTTGCAAAGAGGAATAACTTTAAGAAAAACCAGTTTGTCAAAAGGAATGCATCTCCTCCAAAAATCAGAAAATTTCAACACTTTAATAATTTCAAGCAATATAACTCACCCCAATTTCAGCGACACACATCAAAAAATCATTATGTCGATTGCAAGAAAATTGGTCACTCATATGCACAATGCTTCATTGAAAAAAGAGTTATAGGAAATAAAGTTTACCATGTTGTTTGTGATTTCAATGCACTTGGGCAACCAAGATGGATTAACTTCAAAGGATCCAAATTAATTTGGATACCTAAGGCTACTTGAAACTCTTCATGCAGATTTGCCTAGCATCCAAGAACAAAAAGGACATGTGGTACATGGATAGTGGATGTTCAAGGCACATGACTGGAAGGTCAACCTACTTCATCAAACTAAATAAGTATGATGGAGGTTTTATGACCTTTGGAGATGATGGTAAAGGTAAAATCATTGCTGTTGGAAAAGTAGGTAATGAACAATCTACTTTTATTGATGATGTACTTTTGGTATGTGGTTTGAAGCACAATCTTTTGAGTATAAGTCAGCTGTGTGACTTAGGATATTTGGTAGTTTTCAAAAGACTTGAATGCTGTGTTGTTAATGAAAAGACAAATGAAATGATGTTTGCTGCCAAACGTTTTAATAATATGTATGGACTTACTCTTGATGAACTAAAGGATCAAAATGTAGCTTGTCTTCACTCTAAAGAATCTGAAAAGTGGTTATGGCACAAGAGATTGGGCCATGCAAGTATGTTTCAAATAAACAAACTTGTAAAGAAAGAATTAGTAAGAGGTCTTCCTTTGATATAGTTTGACAAAGACATCACTTGTATGCTTGCCAAATGGGAAAACAAATAAAAAGTTCTTTTAAACCAAAGGAAGACATCTCTACTAAAAGACCACTTGAGTTGCTACACATTAATTTATTTGGTCCAACAAGAACTCAAAGCCTAGGTGGTAAACATTATGGTTTAGTAATTGTGGATGACTATACTAGGTTTGGTTGGGTTTTATTTCTTGCACACAAAAATGAAGCCTTTTCGGCCTTTGAACCTTTTTGCAAGAAAATTTAAAATGAAAAGGATTTGAAAATCTCTTCTATAAGAAGCGATCATGGAACTGAATTTGAAAATAATTTATTTGAATCCTTTTGTGAGGAATTTAGAATATCTCACAACTTCTCTTGTCCAAGAACACCACAACAAAAATGGTGTTGTGGAAAGAAGAAATAGAATCATACAAGAGATGACAAGAGCTATGCTTTGTGAAAGTAATGTTCCAAAATTCCTTTGGGCTGAAGCGGTTAACACGGCTAGCCACATTTTGAATAGAACAATCATAAGAAAATTTATGAAGAAAACCCCTTATGAACTTTGGAAAGGCTACCCACCAAACTTAGATTACTTGCACATCTTTGGATGCAAATATTTTGTTTTAAATAACAAAGAAAATTTGGGTAAATTTGATCCAAAGGCTTATGAGTGTTTGTTTGTAGGATATTCCACAACTAGTAAAGCATATATGGTTTATCATCAAGATGCTAGAATTATTGAGGAGTCCATACATGTTACATTTTGTGATACTAACTTGGTACAAAGCATTTTGGAAGATTGTGATGCAGGAAATCAAGCACAAAAGGAAGTTGAAACTGTGCAAAATCAAGAGAATGGAAATTCTGTTCAAGCTGAACCAGAAACTGCTGTTGCTAAAAATTTAAGAGACAATTCTATTTTGTCTCACGAATCTGAAGGATACCCTGAAGCCAGCAGCACCCAGAATCCCTTGGTAACTGAATCTGCCTCCAAGTCCACCAGACCTCGTGAATGGAGATTCTTGAAGAATTATCCTGAGGAATTTGTCATTGGGGACGTCTCTCATGGAGTGCAAACACGGTCCTCCACTAGAAAGGCAAATGAAGGATCAAACATTGCCCTTCTTTCACAAATAGAGCCTCAAAATGTCAAGGAAGCCCTTAGTGACCCTTCTTGGGTTAAAGCTATGGAGGATAAGCTTCTTGAGTTTAAAAAGAACTAAGTGTGGACTTTGGTCCCAAGGCCAAGTGGAAAGAAAGTGACCGGAACCAAGTGGATATTTCGGAACAAGTTGGGAGAAGATGGTAGCATTGCAAGAAACAAGGCAAGGCTAGTGGCACAAGGATATGACCAAGAAGAAGGAATAGACTTTGATGAATCCTTTGCCCCTGTTGCCCGAATGGGAGCCATAAGACTTCTCTTAGCTTATGCTGCATTTTGTGGTTTTAAATTATATCAAATGGATGTGAAATGTGCATTTTTGAATGGTGTGATAGATAGAGAAGTGTATGTGGAGCAGCCTCCTGGTTTTGAAAATAAAGAGCATTCTAATCATGTTTTCAAATTATCAAAAGCTCTCTATGGTTTAAGACAAGCTCCTAGAGCTTGGTATGAGAGAATTAGCTCATTTCTTTTGAAAAATGGTTTTCAAAGAGGCACCACTAACACAACTCTATTTATCAAGAATTCTAATGATTCTTTTTTCTAGTCCAAATATATGTTGATGACATTATTTTTGGATCAGCTAATGAATCCCTTTGTTCTGAATTTGGAAAACTCATGACAAGTGAATTTGACATGAGTATAATGGGTGAACTTAATTTTTTCCTAGGGCTAAAAATTAAACAAACTGAAAAAGGTATTTTCATTTATCAAGAAAAGTATGCCAAGGAATTAGTTAAGAAATTTGGTATGAAAAATGCCAAACCTATGGGAACTCCCATGCATCCTAATTCAAAATTAGATAAGGGAGAAACTGAGAAAGATGTTGATGAGACTAGGTATAGAGGAATGATTGGTTCTCTTATGTACTTAACTTCCTCTAGACCCGATATTGTGCAAAGTGTTGAATTGTGTTCTAGGTTCCAATCCAAACCAAAAGAGTCACATCTTTCTGCAGTTAAAAGATCATTAGATATGTTCATGGCCCATCCAATTTTGGTCTTTGGTATCCTAAGATTGATGATTTTTCTGCAGTTGGTTATTGTGATGCAGATTTTACTGGTGATAGAGTTGATAGAAGGAGCACTTCAGGTTTATGTTGCTTCCTTGGAAAGTCCCTAAATGTTTGGTCAAGTAAGAAGCAACCAACTGTGGCCTTATCCACTGCAGAGGCTGAGTATATAGCTGCTTCTTCTTGTTGTTCTCAACTTCTATGGTTAAAAACACAGCTTGCTGATTACAAACTAAATGCTGAAAATATTCCCTTGATGTGTGATAATATGAGTGCTATTAATATTTCTAAAAATCCAGTTTTGCACTCTAGGACTAAGCATATTGAAGTGAAATTTCACTCAATAAGAGAAGATGTCCAAAAAGGGGATATTAGTATTCAATTTGTTAAATCAGAGGAGCAATTAGCAGATATTTTTACAAAACCATTAGCTGAGGATAGATTCTGCATGCTTAGGACTTGTCTAGGAATTTTGAGTTATGATTCTTTATTTGAAAAATACTGATGTATTTGCTGGAGCTTTTTGTCTCATAAACAGGTATGAGATAATTCTGGGCAGATGATGAATATTTCCTTCAAATCAGCGTGTTCTGGGCTCGTTTCAAGTGAAACTCAATCTGGGCCAACTTCAAAATTCAGATCATGAGTGGTCCAAATGTGTTTCCTTAAGTCCAACCATCTCTGGGCCCAAATATGAATGTTACAATTTTTGGTTAATAATTTTTGTTGGCCTGTGTGATTAATTTTTTTTGAAAAAGTTTTATTTTAATTTTTTTTCAAAAAGGCTTTTCAGTTTGATTTAATTTTTTCTTTTTAAGGATTTCAAAAATTTAAAATTTAAAATTTCTTTGTTTTTAAAATCAAATCAAATCTTTCTTTTATAAGGTCATGTCTTTTCAAGTCTTTTCAAATGGTGATGCAGTTGCATGGTTTTGGAAATCTACTTTTGGGTACGGTTACCAACACTCCCTCTCTTCCCTCCATAACTCCTTCTCTATCCCTTCGGTTCTCACCACTACCCTCATTACTCTTTTTCTTCTTAAACCAAATAACCACCAAATGAGGAAGAAAACCATAGCACACAAGCCTCCTCGTGAAAAGGTGTATAAACTTCCATCCAAGCCTTCAACTCGCTCCCAAGATAGAACCTTCACACCTTCACCATCTCCTCCTACCTTTCCTCCTCGCACTGCTCCCATGGTGCAAACCAAGACCACACCAAGGTACCCTGCCCCTACCAAACTTACGCCACCACCTAAGGCAACGCCATCCAAACCAAGCTCTTCGAAACCTGGCTCATCCAAGGGTAAGCGTTCTGCTGTTGAAGAACCTGTTCCTAAGACAGCAAAACCTAAGTCAAGGTCTGTTCCTGTGCGCTCACAAAGAGGTAACCTTCATCGCCCTCTCAAATCTGTTAGAGAATCAGACATTGATCCTTTTGCTCACAAATCACACTACATGACATCTCACTCAGACTATAACCCCCATCGTTTCAAATCTGCCATGAACCACGATTTTTATAAGGGAGTTATTCAGTATCGTACTCTATGTCCCTCCTTTCTTGCGAATTTACCTGATTTGAAAAAGAAAGGTTTTTCTTTTGTTGAAAATTTGGAATTTTTAGACTGGAATCACCTTTTCAAAATCAAAAAACTTGTATATCCTTAGTTAGTCAAAGAATTTTATGCAAACATGACTTACCATGAAGGAAGTGTGCATTCTTATGTTAAGGGCAGAGACATTATTTTGAATAATGAAACTATCAGTGATTCTTTGAAGTACACTGATGTTGGGCCGTGTGCTTACACGTCTGTAAAGTGGGATGAAGGAGTTGGTATTTCTTACCATGATGCTTTGGCTCATATCTGTGAACATGTTTTCTTAATTGATGGCATCACACCCACTCACAAAGCCCTAGGATATGAACGTGCTCAGTTGCACCGAATTGTCAACCACATTTTACTTCTTCAAAGTGGTTCATATCAAAGGGTATCTTACACAGACATACTGGTTTTATATGCCCTAATCACTAAAACAGAAATCTCTTTTGCCTATTTGATGGCTAGATACATGTTTGATTCTGTTAGAAGTGAGAAAGATAAAGCACTACCTTATGGCATGTTTTTAAGTTGCATATTTGAGAATTTTGGTGTTGACCTGTCAAATGAGGATTATGAAAACAGACATTCATACCTAAAAGGGGGTGGTTCAGTGAAACAGCAAAAGAGACCAACTTGATCTAAGAGAGTGGTTCTAGATGATGATGATGAAGAGTTCATTCCAGATGACTCTCCTCCTCCTTCCACCGAGGGTACTTCCATCTCTACTGGGAAGAAATCTGCTCTGCTGAATGTGGTCAAGGATATCGCTCAAGAGTTTGTTTCCCAATCAAATCACATGATTGCCATGAGCAAGGAACAAAGGAAGCTAGCTAGCAAGCATGAGAACTTTCTGAGAAAATCAAGGGATAGGGTGGCTGTGCTCATGACCTTCATTGATAATCTTCAAAAGGATGAAGACATTGCCACTGATGTTGAAGAAGAAGCTGTTTCGAAGGGGAATGGTTTTGATGCCTAGGATTTGTCTCATGAAATTTGCTGCTGCTGCTGCTGCTCTCTTTTTGTCTCATGAACTCTGTTTTATTTTGCTACTATTAAACTGTTTTATCTTGGATGACTGTAATAACTCTAAATACTGCTGCACTGTTGTTAGTTAGTTAGAACTTTGGACTGTGATCTAACCTTTTCTTGCAGGATTTGTATTGTTGTTTTTGTTGATTATCCGCCCTTGATGACAAAAGGGGGAGTAAGAAAATAGGTGCATTAAAACTTGATTACACATGCTGAATCCCTTTTGCTACTGATATTAGCTTGATGTTGGGCTGATTATATAGTGTTGCTTATCTGATATCCCTTAGATAAATGTGTATAGCTCTTCATTGTGGTCTCTTTAAGTGTAATATAAAACAGGAACAAAGAGGAGGCATAAATCAAGGGGGAGCTAATCTTGAAAAGGAAAGGGGAGCAACACAATAGCAAATGACAAAAATCAAAGGGAGTTTCTAAACTTACTCAAATTCATTTCCTTTTTATTATTGCTTAAACCATGTTTGTCATCAAGGGGGAGGTTGTTGAGTTAAGAAATTAACCAAATTAATTAGTGATGACAAACATTATTTTTGGGCAAAATAAATAATTAGTGTTGATTAATTATATTTACTTATTACTAATTGTTTATTGTTGCAGGCCAAAATTCCATAGCCCAAATGGAATGAAAAGCAATCAGTAAGGATGGTGGGCTGAAAACAAAATTAAGACCCCGAGGAAAAGCAAAGAAAGAAGCCAAAGAAATAAAAAACGGGCCAAGCATATCACTACCCGATCCAAGCCCGAATTGAATTTCAATTCCCTCTCACTTGCTTTCACCAAATAAACGTTCCTTTCCTCTCTATCTCAGTCAAGTCAGAAACTCAGAAAAGTAAGAAAGAGAGAAAGAGCTTCTTCCCTAAGCTAGTAACCAAAGAAGCAAGAGAGAGAAGGTTTAAGCTTGAAAGACAGAATGTTAAATCAACAAGTTCAAGCCAAATCAAGCTTAAGAAGAAATCAAAGGTAAACCATTTCCTCATACATGCAAATCGGTTTCTTCTCTTCCTCCCAACTCTCTGTTCTATCCGAAATGGGATACAAGGGAAAGAGGATTTCTGTTCTTCTCTGCTGTGTATCCACGGTCTTAAACATGACTTGGGGACCAAGTTAGTTTTCAAGGGCTCAGATCAAGTTGACCATTGGAAGATTTCTATGGTTGCTGCTTTATGGCTTTCGGTCAAGGTGAGGAAGTCAGAAGAACAGTTTCTACTCTGGGGAATAAGGTGAAAAAGTGAATCTGTGGGTTGGTGAAGCTCAAGGCTCAAGGTGTTGACCTTGGAAGAAGAACCCAGCAACATGCAAGGAGATAAAAGAGGTTTGCTGTTCACTCAAAAACTAAGGAGAGAAAACCAGAGTGTGAGAATAGAGTTCTGCAAAGAAGTTCCCCTACTTGGATAATGCTTTCTTTAAAAGAAGCATTCGGCCAATACTAAAGAACTGTATCTGAGGTTTGCGAATCTGGTTTTGCACATAGCAAAGAGGCTGCTGATGAAGTCAATCTCCTTCATGTTTTACTGATTGTAATGTACTTTTCTAAGTTTATCTTTCTGTAATTTCTTGTGAGAAAAGGCATTGTGAGAAAGCTCAAGTAAAAGCCATGAGTGAAAAAAGGCTGAGTGATACACTTGAGAGAAAAGCCTAGAGTTATTTCAGATTTCTTTAGGTATGTTTATGTCTTGTATCTTGTACCTGTGAGGTATCCCTTTCTTAGTTGGGTTAGCACTAAGAGTGAAATAGTTAGGTATTAGCATAGCCAATGTCAAGTTAGGTTAGAACTTGAGTGTGAAAGGATTGGGTCAATCCTGTGAAATTGGTGTATGTAATACTATTAACTATAGTGAAAATTCTTCCACTGTTGTGGAGGAGACTGGATGTAGGTTGCATAGCACAAGGCAACCGAACCAGAATACATGCTGGTGTTAGCTTCTCTCTTCTCTGCTGTGTTCTGTTTTTTGATATTCATGAGACAAAAATAAATTGTCTCATAAATTTCTGCTGCTAAGTAAAAACAGAATCAGAATTGAAAGTTTGTTTTAAAGGATCATAACAGCAACTAAAAAGGAAGGCATAGATTCAACCCCCCCTTCTCTAAGCCTACCACAACCTTCACAAATTCCAAAACCTATCGATTTCATTCAATTGCAACAAGTGATTTAGGAAATTGTTCCAAGCATGAATAAGAATGAAACAATCCCGGCTCCTTAAATTATAGATGACATCGTAAGCACTTTCAGTAGCCCCAACCTGAGTACAAGCCCTCACCAATGCATCAAAAGCCGTAATACTAGAGCAACATCTTCGATAACTCTCTATCAATACTTCCAACAACACCAATGGAGGAGTGCCCTCTTTAGTAATCAAGTTTCTCAGAAGAAATAATGCCTCATCGAATCTTCTTGACTTCACCAGCACATGAACCAAAGTGCAATAGGAATCTAATGAGTGAGGGAACAACCCTCCAACCCAGTTATAAAAATCTAAAGCCAACTGTGGCGAGTTCTGGAACAACTAAGAATTAATGACATTTTTTTTTTACATTCTTCTTTAATTCTTAGTTGTTCTAGTTTTAGTCCTAACAATAAACTTGGTAAGATGGCATCACATATAATATACGATATGTGAATGGAAATACCCTTCAAAGGGGATGATGTCTACGCTTGAAGGAATGCCTTGGTGTTATGGAGCAATTTATGCCGAGGAGGCATGAGTTCTTTGATAATTGGAATGTCAATAAAAGCATGGAACCATGAGTAAAGCTTAGGCATTACTCTGCATCAATAAGGTTGATGGCCACAACTTCCTCAACTATTCCGATCCAGTATGGAAGCCAGCCAATAGCAATGTCCGCAAAGCCAATGTTATCACCTCCAAAGAAGCGTTTTCCCTCAAGTCCAACCTCAAGCTTCTTCAGATTCTCTCGAGCTTCTTCTGCCGCCTTCTGTTGCTCTTCTCCTACATTGGAAAATGCTGCCACAACCGTTGGCATACACTGTGAAGAGTTAAAAGTCACACACAATTAAATTAACTCGTGTCCACAAAAAATAGCCACTAAATCAACAACTTGCATATAATACATATGAGAATACAAATATATACTGAAAACAGTGTCTATCTATCAACTCTTTTGAGCTTTTCTGATGTGCACAAATAATAATTTATAAATATGCCTCATATGGGAGTTTAATAGTAATTATTATTTTTTTACATTTACCACAAATTCCTTTCGTTTTTGCTTCTCTTCGTACGCACTCCATTCAACCCTAAGTCCACCTTTTTCTCCATCCTTTGCCACCGTGACTGTGTATTTCTTCACCGCCGCCGCCGCCTGAAGCTCTGCTCTGTTCAATTGGAGCTATAATTCAGGTTTCCTCTCTCAACATTGTGCTTCATTTCTAACTTGATTTTTCGATGTTATGAAAAGTAAAATCATATTTTTACTTGTCAATGTAGAGTTAATAGTGTGAGTTGTGTTTGGAAGTTGATTTAGGGTTTGATTAATGAGTTCCTAGATTTGTCAATTGCATAGAATTTTTCAATTAAGAACTTAAAGCGATTAAAAAAAATGGTGGAAAGAAGCTGTGATATTTTTCTACATCTCCTCAGTGATGACAAGTCATCCTAGCCTATTTTAGCTAGTCTTTTTCTTTTGTTTTCATTAGAATTATGCACTTTCTTGAGCTACAAGCAAGCGAATTGAGTAGATTTTCATGTTTCCCTTGATTGAACCAACCATATATGAATTCATGTCATTTCATGAGGTTTTAGGCTATATTTGTTGCATATTATGAAAGATTGAATATCTCATGATTTTGAACATAGCTTTGATGAGTTTGGTTGATTAATGATAGGTGAAGAAAGCTTGGAGAAAGGTTGAAGCAAAGAGGAATGGCTAGGAGTGAAGAGAGGACAATGGAATAAGTGAAATTGAACCAGGAAGCAAGAAGTTAGCCCCAACGTTAGCCCCCTAACTTGGAGGCTAACGTTGGAACTTGAAATTTCCTCTCTGGCCATCCCACGTTTGCGCCAACGTTAGCCCCCTAACTTGGAGGCTAACGTTGGCACATAAATATTCAAGGAAGAGGAGCAAAAGTTAGCCCCAACGTTAGCCCCCTAACTTGGAGGCTAACGTTGGAACTTGAGAAGATCTCCCCTGGACACCAACGTTTGCGCCAACGTTAGCCCCCTAACTTGGAGGCTAACGTTGGCACATGAATTACAAAGGGAGAAGGGCCAACGTTTGCGCCAACGTTAGCCCCCTAACTTGGAGGCTAACGTTGGCGCCACAAGCACACAAGGCAAGGCCAACGTTGATGGCAGCAAATTATGTGGGCTGCTATGAAAAGTTGGAGCCAAAGTTAGACCCCTAACTTTAGCTCCAACTTCAGCTCCAACTTTTGCAAAACTCAAACCCGGTTCAATTGGTTCACTTTGGTTCTTCTCCAAACTCCAAGAGCAATCAACCAAGGCCTCTTTCAACCCAATTCCACCAAGAGCAAAGGCCCAACTCAAGGCTTGAGGATCAATTGAAGAAAGTGTATAAATAGGATAGAATTCAAGTTATTCGGGGAGCTTTCTTTTGGAATTTTCATAATAGTTTTCGGAGAGCTTTGGATATTGAGTGATCTTTAATTTCTTTGTCTTGGGGAAGGAGAATTCACTTCTCTTCCTCTCAGTTTTATTGTTTTCAATTTCAATTACAATTGTCTTGGATCTTGGGTTGGAGAATTGGATAAATTCTGTTTCAATCTCATCCTTGGATCTCTCTGCTTTATTTCCTGAATTTGAATTTCCGTTTCTGTTACTTGATTCTCATCTACTTTCCTTGCAATTTACAATTCCCTTACAATTGTTCTTGTTGGATCTAGGAAGGCATTGAGATCTAGACTTGGTTTTCTAGTCTCTGGGTCCTGAGATCTAAATTCCCATTTTAATTCTCTGTTTACTGCTTTCTATGTTCATTTACTTTTCTGCTTCATATCCGATTCAATCCCAATTCTCTTTTACTCTTCTGTTTGATGCTATTTACTTTCCTTTGTTTAAATTCTGCAAATCCAATCCCCAATCCCCTTTACATTTCCAGCCATTTACATTTCTTGCACTTTAAGTTTCTGCCATTTAATTTCTTGTTCTTTAAGATTCAGCACTTTAATTCCCTGTTCTCTTTACTTCCATGCAATTTAATTTCTGCAAGTCACAAAACACTCAACCAAATCTTGATTCGCTTGACTAAATTAACCACTAAGCTAAAATTGCTCAATCCTTCAATCCCTGTGGGATCGACCTCACTCCCGTGAGTTTTTATTACTTGATACGACCCGGTACACTTGCCGGTTAGATTCGTGTGTTTTGGGAGAAATTTATTTTTCACCAAAATAACTCATCAAGTTTTTGGCGCCGTTGTCGGGGATTGATTAGATTGACAATGATTAGGTGAGGTGGTAGTTTAGATCAAGCACTTTTTCTTTAATTGTTAACTAACACGCTAACTGTTTGAAGTTTTGTCTCTACTGACTACACTGAAGAGTATCACTGTGTGTTTCATTGTTGAGTTATATGTCTTGTTTGCATGTCAGGGACACTGAAGAGTATCACTGTGTGTTCCATTGTTGAGTTATATGTCTTGTTTGCATGTCAGGGACAAGAAGAGTTACTCCAACCTTTCATGAACAAGACGAACGAACTCTCAGGAGATTAAGAAGGGCTGAAAGAGGGAAAAACATAGTTGGAGAAGAGGAATCAGAAGAGGAATTCCAAGATATGGAGGAACATTCAACAAATCCACCTGGTGGAGCAGACAACAACAATAACAACCCACCCCAGAGGAGAGTTTTGGCCTCCTATACCTTTGCAAATCCTAGACATTGTGGAAGCAGCATCTTAGCTCCAAATGTCAATGCTAACAATTTTGAACTCAAGCCACAACTCATCACTCTGGTTCAGAACAATTGCTCATTTGGTGGAGGACCACTTGAAGACCCGCATCAACACTTATCCACTTTCTTGAGGATATGCAACATTGTCAAAACTAATGGTGTGCCTCCTGACAGTTACAAGCTGATGCTATTCCCATTTTCTCTCAGGGACAAGGCCACTCAATGGTTGGAATCTTTTCCAAGGGATAGCATCAACAACTGGGATGATTTGGTAACCAAGTTTCTTGCCAAGTTCTATCCACCTCAGAGGATTATAAGGTTAAAGGCTGAGGTACAAACATTTACACAAATGGAGGCTGAACCCATCTATGAGGCATGGGAGAGATACAAGGCTCTGATCAGGAAATGTCCTCCTGCCATGTTTAATGAGTGGGAGAAGCTGCAGAACTTCTATGAAGGCCTAACTCTGAAATCCCAGGAAGCTTTGGATCATTCAGCCGGAGGGTCCTTACAACTCATGAAAACTGCAGAAGAGGCTCAAGAACTCATTGATATGGTGTCCAACAACCAATATTTCTTTGCTCACCAAAGAGGCCGCCAACCATCACAAAGGAGAGGAGTAATGGAGCTAGAAGGAGTGGATTCAATCCTGGCTCAAAACAAATTAATACAGCAGCAAATTCAACAACAGTTTGAGCAAATGACCAAGAGGATTGATAGCCTCCAAGTTGCAGCAGTTAACACCAGTCAACCATCAACCACATGGGGACAGAGTGAAGAAACTCAAGAAGAACAACCACAAGAGCAAGTACAGTATATGCACAACCAAGGACCAAATGAGGTGTATGGTGATACATACAACCCATCCTGGAAGAATCACCCAAACCTCAGATGGGGAGATAATCATACCCAAAACCAATGCAGAGGACTAAATTTTTTTGAAAAAGTTTATTTTAATTTTTTCAAAAAGGCTTTTCAGTTGATTTAATTTTTTCTTTTAAGGATTTCAAAAATTTAAAATTAAATTCTTGTTTAAAATCAAATCAAATCTTTCTTTTATAAGGTCATGTCTTCAAGTCTTTTCAAAGTGATGCAATTGCATGGTTTGGAAATCTATTTTGGGTACGGTTACAACACTCCTCTCTTCCCTCCATAACTCCTTCTCTATCCCTTCGGTTCTCACACTACCCTCATTACTCTTTTTCTTCTTAAACAAATAACCACCAAATGAGGAAGAAAACCATAGCACACAAGCCTCCTCGTGAAAAGGTGTATAAACTTCCATCCAAGCCTTCAACTCGCTCCCAAGATAGAACCTTCACACCTTCACCATTCCTCCTACCTTTCCTCCTCGCACTGCTCCCATGGCGCAAACCAAGACCACACCAAGGTACCCTGCCCTGCCAAACTTACCCACCACCTAAGGCAACGCATCCAACCAAGCTCTTCGAACCTGGTCATCAAGGAGCGTTCTGCTGTGAAGAACCTGTTCCTGAACAGCAAAACCAAGTCAAGGTCTGTTCTGGCGTCACAAAGAGGTAACCTTCATCGCCCTCCAAATCTGTTAGAGAACCAGACATTGATCCTTTGCTCAAAATCACACTACATGACATCTCACTCAGACTATAACCCCATCGTTTCAAATCTGCCATGAACCACGATTTTTATAGGGATTATTCAGTATCGTACTCTATGCCTCCTTTCTGCGAATTTACCTGATTTGAAAAAGAAAGGTTTTTCTTTTGTTGAAAATTTGGAATTTTTAGACTGGAATCACCTTTCAAAATCAAAAACCTGTATATCTTAGTTAGTCAAAGAATTTATGCAAACATGACTTACCATGAGGAAGTGTGCATTCTTATGTTAAGGGCAGAGACATTATTTTGAATATGAACTGTCAGTGATTCTTTGAAGTACACTGATGTTGGCGTGTGCTAACGTCTGTAA
>NC_092046.1:138284839-138325637 GCF_003086295.3 Arachis hypogaea
GTGGGATGAAGAGTTGGTATTCTTACCATGATGCTTTGGCTCATATCTGTGAACATGTTTTCTTAATTGATGGATCAACCCACTCACAAAGCCTAGGATATGAACGTGCTCAGTTGCACCGAATTGTCAACCATTTTACTTCTTCAAAGTGGTTCATATCAAAGGGTATTTACACAGACATACTGGTTTTGTATGCCCTAATCACTAAAACAGAAATCTCTTTTGCCTATTTGATGGCTAGATACATGTTTGATTCTGTTAGAAGTGAGAAAGATAAAGCACTACTTATGGCATGTTTTTAAGTTGCATATTTGAGAATTTTGGTGTTGACCTGTCAAATGAGGATTATGAAAACAGACATTCATACTAAAAGGGGTGGTTCAGTGAAACAGCAAAGAGACTAACTTGATCTGAGAGAGTGGCTCTAGATGATGATGATGAAGAGTTCATTCCAGATGACTCTCCTCCTTCCACCGAGGGTACTTCATCTCTACTGGGAAGAAATTGCTCTGCTGAATGTGGTCAAGGATATCGTCAAGAGTTTGTTTCCCAATCAAATCACATGATTGCCATGAGCAAGGAACAAGGAAGCTAGCTAGCAAGCATGAGAACTTTCTGAGAAAATCAAGGATAGGGTGGCTGTGCTCATGCCTTCATGATAATCTTCAAAAGGATGAAGACATTGCCACTGATGTTGAAGAAGAAGCTGTTTCGAAGGGAATGGTTTTGATGCTAGGATTTGTCTCATGAAATTTGCTGCTGCTGTGCTGCTCTCTTTTGTCTCATGAACTCTGTTTTATTTTGCTACTATTAAACTGTTTTATCTTGGATGACTGTAATAACTCTAAATACTACTGCACTGTTGTTAGTTAGTTAGAACTTTGGACTGTGATCTAACTTTTCTTGCAGGATTTGTATTGTTGTTTTTGTTGATTATCCGCCTTGATGACAAAAGGGGAGTAAGAAAATAGGTGCATTAAAACTTGATTACACATGCTGAATCCCTTTTGCTACTGATATTAGCTTGATGTTGGGCTGATTATATAGTGTTGCTTATCTGATATCCCTTAGATAATGTGTATAGCTCTTCATTGTGGTTCTTTAAGTGTAATATAAAATAGGAACAAAGAGGAGGCATAAATCAAGGGGGAGCTAATCTTGAAAAGGAAAGGGGAGCAACACAATAGCAAATGACAAAATCAAAGGGAGTTTCTAAACTTACTCAAATTCATTTCCTTTTTATTATTGCTTAAACCATGTTTGTCATCAAGGGGAGGTTGTTGAGTTAAGAAATTAACCAAATTAATTAGTGATGACAAACATTATTTTTGGGCAAAATAAATAATTAGTGTTGATTAATTATATTTACTTATTACTAATTGTTTATTGTTGCAGGCCAAAATTCCATAGCCAAATGGAATGAAAAGCAATCAGTAAGGATGGTGGCTGAAACAAATTAAGACCGAGGAAAGCAAAGAAAGAAGCCAAAGAATAAAAAACGGCAAGCATATCATACCCGATCCAAGCCGAATTGAATTTCAATTCCTCTCACTTGCTTTCACCAATAACGTTCCTTTCCTTCTATCTCAGTCAAGTCAGAAACTCAGAAAAGTAAGAAAGAGAGAAAGAGCTTCCCTAAGCTAGTACCAAAGAAGCAAGAGAGAGAAGGTTTAAGCTTGAAAGACAGAATGTTAAATCAACAAGTTCAAGCCAAATCAAGCTTAAGAAGAAATCAAAGGTAAACCATTTCCTCATACATGCAAATCGGTTTCTTCTCTTCCTCCAACTCTCTGTTCTATCCGAAATGGGATACAAGGGAAAGAGGATTTCTGTTCTTCTCTGCTGTGTATCCACGGTCTTAAACATGACTTGGGGACCAAGTTGGTTTTCAAGGGCTCAGATCAAGTTGACCATTGGAAGATTTCTATGGTTGCTGCTTTATGGCTTTCGGTCAAGGTGAGGAAGTCAGAAGAACAGTTTCTACTCTGGGAATAAGGTGAAAAGTGAATCTGTGGGTTGGTGAAGCTCAAGGCTCAAGGTGTTGACCTTGGAAGAAGAACCAGCAACATGCAAGGAGATAAAAGAGGTTTGCTGTTCACTCAAAACTAAGGAGAGAAAACCAGAGTGTGAGAATAGAGTTCTGCAAAGAAGTTCCCCTACTTGGATAATGCTTTCTTTAAAAGAAGCATTCGGCCAATACTAAAGAACTGTATCTGAGGTTTGCGAATCTGGTTTTGCACATAGCAAAGAGGCTGCTGATGAAGTCAATCTCCTTCATGTTTTACTGATTGTAATGTACTTTTCTAAGTTTATCTTTCTGTAATTTCTTGTGAGAAAAGGCATTGTGAGAAAGCTCAAGTAAAAGCCATGAGTGAAAAAGGCTGAGTGATACACTTGAGAGAAAAGCCTAGAGTTATTTCAGATTTCTTTAGGTATGTTTATGTCTTGTATCTTGTACCTGTGAGGTATCCTTTCTTAGTTGGGTTAGCACTAAGAGTGAAATAGTTAGGTATTAGCATAGCCAATGTCAAGTTAGGTTAGAACTTGAGTGTGAAAGATTGGGTCAATCCTGTGAAATTGGTGTATGTAATACTATTAACTATAGTGAAAATTCTTCCACTGTTGTGGAGGAGACTGGATGTAGGTTGCATAGCACAAGGCAACCGAACCAGAATACATGCTGGTGTTAGCTTCTCTCTTCTCTGCTGTGTTCTGTTTTCTGATATTCATGAGACAAAAATAAATTGTCTCATAAATTTCTGCTGCTAAGTACAAACAGAATCAGAATTGAAAGTTTGTTTTAAAGGATCATAACAGCAACTAAAAAGGAAGGCATAGATTCAACCCCCCTTCTCTAAGCCTACCACAACCTTCACAAATTCCAAAACCTATCGATTTCATTCAATTGCAACAAGTGATTTAGGAAATTGTTCCAAGCATGAATAAGAATGAAACAATCCCGGCTCCTTAAATTATAGATGACATCGTAAGCACTTTCAGTAGCCCAACCTGAGTACAAGCCCTCACCAATGCATCAAAAGCCGTAATACTAGAGCAACATCTTCGATAACTCTCTATCAATACTTCCAACAACACCAATGGAGGAGTGCCCTCTTTAGTAATCAAGTTTCTCAGAAGAAATAATGCCTCATCGAATCTTCTTGACTTCACCAGCACATGAACCAAAGTGCAATAGGAATCTAATGAGTGAGGGAACAACCTCCAACCCAGTTATAAAAATCTAAAGCCAACTGTGGCGAGTTCTGGAACAACTAAGAATTAATGACATTTTTTTTTTACATTCTTCTTTAATTCTTAGTTGTTCTAGTTTTAGTCCTAACAATAAACTTGGTAAGATGGCATCACATATAATATACGATATGTGAATGGAAATACCCTTCAAAGGGGATGATGTCTACGCTTGAAGGAATGCCTTGGTGTTATGGAGCAATTTATGCCGAGGAGGCATGAGTTCTTTGATAATTGGAATGTCAATAAAAGCATGGAACCATGAGTAAAGCTTAGGCATTACTCTGCATCAATAAGGTTGATGGCCACAACTTCCTCAACTATTCCGATCCAGTATGGAAGCCAGCCAATAGCAATGTCTGCAAAGCCAATGTTATCACCTCCAAAGAAGCGTTTTCCCTCAAGTCCAACCTCAAGCTTCTTCAGATTCTCTCGAGCTTCTTCTGCCGCCTTCTGTTGCTCTTCTCCTACATTGGAAAATGCTGCCACAACCGTTGGCATACACTGTGAAGAGTTAAAAGTCACACACAATTAAATTAACTCGTGTCCACAAAAAATAGCCACTAAATCAACAACTTGCATATAATACATATGAGAATACAAATATATACTGAAAACAGTGTCTATCTATCAACTCTTTTGAGCTTTTCTGATGTGCACAAATAATAATTTATAAATATGCCTCATATGGGAGTTTAATAGTAATTATTATTTTTTTACATTTACCACAAATTCCTTTCGTTTTTGCTTCTCTTCGTACGCACTCCATTCAACCCTAAGTCCACATTTTTCTCCATCCTCTGCCACCGTGACTGTGTATTTCTTCACCGCCGCCGCCGCCTGAAGCTCTGCTCTGTTCAATTGGAGCTATAATTCAGGTTTCCTCTCTCAACATTGTGCTTCATTTCTAACTTGATTTTTCGATGTTATGAAAAGTAAAATCATATTTTTACTTGTCAATGTAGAGTTAATAGTGTGAGTTGTGTTTGGAAGTTGATTTAGGGTTTGATTAATGAGTTCCTAGATTTGTCAATTGCATAGAATTTTTCAATTAAGAACTTAAAGCGATTAAAAAAAATGGTGGAAAGAAGCTGTGATATTTTTCTACATCTCCTCAGTGATGACAAGTCATCCTAGCCTATTTTAGCTAGTCTTTTTCTTTTGTTTTCATTAGAATTATGCACTTTCTTGAGCTACAAGCAAGCGAATTGAGTAGATTTTCATGTTTCCCTTGATTGAACAACCATATATGAATTCATGTCATTTCATGAGGTTTTAGGCTATATTTGTTGCATATTATGAAAGATTGAATATCTCATGATTTTGAGCATAGCTTTGATGAGTTTGGTTGATTAATGATAGGTGAAGAAAGCTTGGAGAAAGGTTGAAGCAAAGAGGAATGGCTAGGAGTGAAGAGAGGACAATGGAATAAGTGAAATTGAACCAGGAAGCAAGAAGTTAGCCCCAACGTTAGCCCCCTAACTTGGAGGCTAACGTTGGAACTTGAAATTTCCTCTCTGGCCATCCCACGTTTGCGCCAACGTTAGCCCCCTAACTTGGAGGCTAACGTTGGCACATAAATATTCAAGGAAGAGGAGCAAAAGTTAGCCCCAACGTTAGCCCCTAACTTGGAGGCTAACGTTGGAACTTGGAAGATTCCTGGGACCAACGTTTGCGCCAACGTTAGCCCCCTAACTTGGAGGCTAACGTTGGCACAGAACAAAGGGAAGGCCAACGTTGCGCAAAGTTAGCCCCTAACATTGGCACCAACGTTGATGGCAGCAAATTATGTGGGCTGCTATGAAAAGTTGGAGCCAAAGTTAGACCCCTAACTTTAGCTCCAACTTCAGCTCCAACTTTTGCAAAACTCAAACCCGGTTCAATTGGTTCACTTTGGTTCTTCTCCAAACTCCAAGAGCAATCAACCAAGGCCTCTTTCAACCCAATTCCACCAAGAGCAAAGGCCCAACTCAAGGCTTGAGGATCAATTGAAGAAAGTGTATAAATAGGATAGAATTCAAGTTATTCGGGGAGCTTTCTTTTGGAATTTTCATAATAGTTTTCGGAGAGCTTTGGATATTGAGTGATCTTTAATTTCTTTGTCTTGGGGAAGGAGAATTCACTTCTCTTCCTCTCAGTTTTATTGTTTTCAATTTCAATTACAATTGTCTTGGATCTTGGGTTGGAGAATTGGAGAAATTCTGTTTCAATCTCATCCTTGGATCTCTCTGCTTTATTTCCTGAATTTGAATTTCCGTTTCTTTACTTGATTCTCATCTACTTTCCTTGCAATTTACAATTCCCTTACAATTGTTCTTGTTGGATCTAGG
Source organism: Arachis hypogaea (assembly GCF_003086295.3). NCBI lineage: Eukaryota > Viridiplantae > Streptophyta > Magnoliopsida > Fabales > Fabaceae > Arachis > Arachis hypogaea. The sequence continues at coordinate 138,290,419 of NC_092046.1, forward strand.
AAGGCATTGAGATCTAGACTTGGTTTTCTAGTCTCTGGGTCCTGAGATCTAAATTCCCATTTTAATTCTCTGTTTACTGCTTTCTATGTTCATTTACTTTTCTGCTTCATATCCGATTCAATCCCAATTCTCTTTTACTCTTCTGTTTGATGCTATTTACTTTCCTTTGTTTAAATTCTGCAAATCCAATCCCCAATCCCCTTTACATTTCCAGCCATTTACATTTCTTGCACTTTAAGTTTCTGCCATTTAATTTCTTGTTCTTTAAGATTCAGCACTTTAATTCCCTGTTCTCTTTACTTCCATGCAATTTAATTTCTGCAAGTCACAAAACACTCAACCAAATCTTGATTCGCTTGACTAAATTAACCACTAAGCTAAAATTGCTCAATCCTTCAATCCCTGTGGGATCGACCTCACTCCCGTGAGTTTTTATTACTTGATACGACCCGGTACACTTGCCGGTTAGATTCGTGTGTTTTGGGAGAAATTTATTTTTCACCAAAATAACTCATCACTCAGCCCAGTACCTCATTGTCTCATTCATTCTCAGTATCTCTCTTCTCTCTTCGCGTCATTCGTCTTCAGCCTCAGAGTGGTGGCGTGGGTCTCAGCGAGTCAGCATCGTCGTCAGCGCTGTGGTGCTCTACTTCCAGAGTTTCAATGGAGCCTCAGACTTAGGTATATATGAATTTGCTTCATTGATTGATTTCATTTTTTTTTTGTTCCTTTTATGTTCTTGATGTATGAATCTGTTTCGTTGAATTCATTCAATTGTTTTTTTGTTGTACTTATTATTTTTTATGAGTTTATTTCATTCATTTCATTCAATTATTTGTTTTGTTCTGATTATTTGGTTGTTTGAATTTTTTTGGGTTCTGTTTATGAGGGTTAAAAAATTTTGGTATTTGTTTTTATGATTTTGATTTCAATTTCTGTGTTTATGTTTCTGTTCATGATGTTCTAGTTCAATTTCTGTGTTTATGTCTCTTAAATCTTAGGGGCAAATGATGATGATGAGGCGGAGCAGAACCATCCATTGCATCAATCAAAGAAGAGTTTAAATTTCTTTGTTTATGTTTCTTTAAAATTATGCCTGGTCCGTTTGTGATGTAACAGAATAATTTTGAACTGGCCTGACTCAATCTTGTATTTGATTTATATAATAAACATATTCTTAATAATTTTTTGTAGTTCAAAATTTGTTAGCAAAGTTAGCAGTGTACCAAAATGTGTAATTTGGAACTAGATTATTCCTATGGATTTCTTTCCATAGTAGTTGGATCTCTGACAGGGCAGAATATTTATAGGACAGGATAGAAGCTCTGACATTTGAGGTTGTGTTCTCTGCCTAAGTGCCTAACTGTTTCAAAAATTGTTTCTACTTGTTTATTCAAGGTTCTTCGTATACTGAATGGTGACATGGTCATGGACACGAGTTTGTAGATGCAGCAACATTACAGCGGTCTTCTGTTAGAAGAGCCACTTGAATCATTTAGTGGGAAACTATCTCTTGACAAATACATGCCTGCATATTGGGATAGGGACAACAAAGCAAGAAGGACTTCATGTGAAGATGACATTTAAAAAGGGGTCGATACTTGATCAAAATTGAAAAATGCTTTTTAATGGTTATGCTAAATATGTTTATTTTCTCTCCTATTTTGTAGTTTTGCATTTTTCTAGCTATCTATCTACAATGAGATCTAATTTTGCATTTGTGTATAATAGCAGGGTGAAAGTAGGATTGGTAAAAAATATAGAAGCTTTTGAAATTCTTCTAGGAAAATCATATACACACTATTGTGCCTAAAAGGGCCGCTTTCTGGTGGTGCCTTTTGACCATGCTGTCTTCTTTTATAAGATTTGATGCTAGTATAATTTGGATGAAGTATGATGTATCATTGATATTTTCTTTTCCGAATTGCTTTTAAGTAGTTTTTTATACATTAAGTTGTTACCGATGAATGAATAATTTATTTTAGACTTTTAGTTAATCATATTGCAAGTCTTCAATATTGCTTTATATTGAATCCTTCGTGGAATCTAAATGATGAAAAATTGATGAAGAAACTTAACCATTCTTTTTATACTTACAATATACAGTTTTGTATGATTTTTTTGTGTTTTGATCTTACATCCTACACCATATCAAGAAAACTTTGGTTAATATTTTACCTCCAATTCAACCATCGAAGCTTTATGCCATGCTAAATTGCCATTCAAATCAGTTATGCAATAATCAAAAGCTTTTCAAGTACAATTTCATGACAAGAAAGTTTTATGTCTGTCAAAGATTCGTCTAAACCAAAGTTACTAACCATATGAAAACCTAAAGAATATAGCTAAAAAATTTGGAAGATGTCATTAATATATATGCATGAAAGTAATAATTCTTCAGATATCAACCTCAAAGTTGCAAGAAATCCAATATGATTTTCACAAGGAAAAAAGAGCAAGTTTCTTGGCCAAAGAAAAAAGTTATCCAAATTTATTGAATTCAGCTATACACATAACATTATAAACAACCAATTCAATATAATAAAAAATAAAAAATGGAACAAAAAGAATCATCTAGGTTCACTAATAACAAAACTGAACTCTTTAGCTCAAATAAAATAAAATTATTCAATAAAATAACAATTGAGACATTCTTTCATCCATTTTCTTAGTACATCAGAAGATAGTGATAACTACATTTCTTTTCAAGAATGACACAAGGATTATGTTCCCATTCACATATCATCATATATGGCGGGTACATCACTCCCTCAATTGGATCCTCCTTGATCAGATCCAAATGTAGTTTGCCTGCTCATGTTGGCTCGCTGCACCAACCGTACTAAGACTTGAACCACTTCTGATATTGGTGGTTGGAATTCAGGCTCCAGCTGTGCCAAAAGTTTATTAGTAGAATGAAACAAAAATATGCTAAAAGGTTTTATGACCACCTGCTCCCAATCTCCATTGGTGAATGAAATTTCACTCTTGATTCTGATGCCTCTATTGTCATGGACTTAACTTAGACTCACCAAATTAGAAGTTTAATAGACCTAAACCACACAAAAGTAAAAACAAGCCAATAAGTCAAAATGAGAGAATACTAAACCAAGCTTAATGCTCATGCATTTAGTTATTTTTCCTAGTTCTATGAATAGTAAGAAGCATTTGGGACATAATGGTCAGAGGGGATATATTTCAAGAGTAGTGGACTTTCAAATTTCCATGGCAAGGCTCAAAGGAGTTGACCAGAATAGTTTTGCTGTCATATTTAACTGTTCATATTTAACTATTGAAACAAGGCAGGTAGGTAACCATATTACAATTTATTCTAACACAAAGGAGAAAAATCACAATAAAGTAATTAACGTCTTCTACAAACAATAGAATCATAATGAAAAAATCAACAAAATTGCAACCCATGAAGCTCCCTTTTATATCCACATAATCAGAAATTGAATGCAAGTACTATGTAAATTCTTATTTTAAACCTTCTTCCAGTAATATAGCATAAAATTTTCAGAATTAAATCTTTGCACACAAAAAATTGTTATCGTACAATCTGCAATTGTGATTTTGTTGAATTTGCTTTCTATATTATAGTAATTACAATCTTGAGTGTAGTTCTACTGAGATCTAACAAGTGATTTCTCAGAAATTGGCATTGAAAAAATTCTTACGAGATTCGAGAAGGAGCTCGAAACCACCAACGGGGCGTCAATGACCACAGTAACACATGATTATATCCCCATCCGTGTCTTCTTGTCACCTAAACCATGTAATCTTGCTCTTCCCCTTCACCATTGTCCTCGACAACATCGGTGTCATGGCATTCTTGGCATTAACATTGGTAACGCTGGCATTCGGGATGATGTCGTCGGCATTCGTCCAAGAAAGCATTTCCAGATTAGCACACAGAGACAGAGTAGGATTTCGTTTTAATCTGCCTTACCCAGATCAGCAGACAGGCAGGGAGGGTTTTGTTTTACTCTAAGGAAGAGGATGGGTCTTTTTAGAATTTTGAAACATATTATATCCTTTGATTTAATTTTTAAAAAGTTTTAAATTAATATCATCTCAACCGTTGGATTTTTTTTAACATAATCCAATGATCTTAATTACATGGTGCATCATTGTGTTCAAAATGCTTGGACTGATTTTAGACTGATAACATATATATATATATATATATATATATATATATATATATATATATATATATATATATATATATATATACATAAAGCTGATTTTTCATGAATAAATACGTAACATTTTTTAAAATTATCCTTCATTTGTAATAAGAAATTCTATCATCTTTGTGAAGTACACAATTTTGACTCCACATTTAATTATAACCACTTATTTATAGAAATTTGTGCAATTTGTAATATGTCTAAAATCTAGTAATAAAGACAGAGACACAATTTTAGGTCATATTTTTGTCTCTATATTTTGGAGTTATTCTTAAGTGTATGGAGAATAAATCATTATTCTTGCTCTCATTAATTAATTGTCTTGCACATAAGCATTACAGGTAAAATAAAAATATTAATAAAAAAAACTAACATCAAACTAAGACAATAAATAGTCAAGAGTATGAGCATTTATCTGCTCTCATAGCACACACAGAAAAATTCTATATTTTGTGTCTGAATATATCTTTACTAAAAATAAATGCTTTTAGTGTTTTTAGTAACTAAATGATTCAGAGGATTTGATAATTCATAATAGTCTCTAAAACTATTTTTCTCAGTTCTATAAATGATTGATACTAAATATGGAGTTGCAACTCTCTTACCTTGTCATCAACAAATTTGGACCAGAATCTTACCAAGGCCCTTTCATAAGGAGAATGTGGAAGAAGAGGGTTTTGCTTCCAAGTCTCATCAATATAATCAAGAATGAGCAGTGATTCAGCAAGGGGCTTACCCTGGTGCACAAGAACAGGTACCTTTTTGTAGACAGGGTTGTATTTAAGGAGCATGTCACTCTTGTTGTTGCTGAGATCTTCTTCCACATATTGGCACTCTATTCCTTTAACTGCTAGTGCCCACTTCACTCTTAGAACAGCTGGACTACCCCAAAATCCTATTAACTTCACTGAATCTCCATCCATCTTTTTGTCTTCTCAATTAATTTGTTAATCCAAAAGGAAAACTAATTGAATAAAGATGACTTTGATATCAATACCCAAAAAAAAGGATGGCTTTGCTATCCTTCAAAATATACCTATTTAACCTTAAAAATTAAGATAAAAAAATTCCCTAAACTACAAAGATGACTGATCATAGTTATATTACCAAGCAAAGAAGCAGAGCAATATTCCCTGAGACTTCATGTGAAGAGAGAGAGTATAAGAAGAAAGAAAGATCCAGAGCAATGTGACATAAGTTAATGAACTATTCATCATTCGTTATTCAGTAACAATGTGTGCCAAAGACATCGGTTTGGTTGACAAGTATACAAGTTAAATACATGGCGCAATTGGCAAAGACCAAGCATGATTTCTATGAGAGTTAAATGTTCATTTGTCTTTTGGTTTTAAGCTTTATTTATATAATTTCTTTTATTTAAAAAAACACTTCTTGGTAGAATTTCTGCTGCTTGTAAGTTTTAAATATATCCTCAGAAAGGGGTCTATAGAATACATAATTGAAAAAGTCTCGACATTCCCAAGCTACTTCAAAGATGCTAGTGTAGATGCAACATTTCGTGATATTTGCTCATGTATTGGCTCCTGCAAAAGGAAATGGAGTTATATTCCTATGACTTTATCAGATAATAGATAGCCAAAACAAAATGTTGAAACATATGGATTACCTCAGACTGCAGCACCTCAAACTTTGATTTTGTTATAGTCTCATACAAGAAAATGTATCTGTCCAACAGAATTAGTATAACGACAAGATTACACGTTGGTTTGGAGAAATAAAGCAGCAGATAGATCTATTTGAATGAGGATTAGACATGACAGACGTGCCATGCAACCAAAACCATGGTTGAAGCATCCTTGTGTAAAAATTGAATGATTAATTCAAGCAATTCTGGTTCCTAAAACCAAGAAACACATGATTCTATAGGCAATTTATCTGTGTATTTATCACAAAGAAGCTCATATCAAGTGGAAAAAAAGGAGGAAGTTTTAGAAATACCGCCAAGACAATTCGCAAACAAGATCTTCAGGAGCTTCAGGAAGAACCTGAACAAGATTCGTTAGTGTGATTTGAAACCTTATTAAAGCATACAATCTAGTTAATTACAAGCATAAAATAAAAATACCTCATCTTCATAAGGGTTGCAGTGATTTTTGAACCACAGCCTCAAGAACTCCTAAAAATTTATTTTTTAAAAATCAACAGATTATTTAATTGTCCATATTTTATGAATGAAGAGAACAAAAACTAGTAATTTAGAATAAGCTAACATATTCCTAAACCTTTAAGCAAAAAAATAAAATATATAGAGCACCTTATCAACATTTTCAGGCTCCAAACCATTTTGAAAGCGCTCAAGATAAGAATTGGCAATCCAATATCTACTTGGATCAGGAGTGTGCACCTACAATTTTCAAAAATGAAACCTTATTCTATATTCATAAATTGTGTGGAGTGCATTTCAGAATCTAATAAACATCAGGGATTCACTGAACCTCATCAGTCAACATAATTGAACCGTCCTCTGCCTTCCCAAATTCATACTTTGTGTCAACCAATATAAGGCCATGTTCTGAAGCCACACACTGGAAATTCAAATTTTATCAAAGCAAGCCAATGTCAAAAGTCAAATTGCATCACAACAATAATAAAGATAAGCTTTCCACTCATCACAAGGAGATGGTATTTATACTTTTGTTCCAGTAAGGCATTATTGAAAAGAATACATGGACAAGTTAGAAATTTTCATTGAAAAATAAGTGTACACCATCTATTCATCTCTATAATCCAAATAACAGATAGCACATACATTGAGAATGTGTCGTTACTGTCTTGGGATACATTGAGAAGGCATGTTGTTATTTTTTTTCGTTCACAAAATTTACAAATGACATGATAAAATGCTTAATTACCTGACCGTATTCAAATAGACTTAAAGCTTTTTTGCTGACTTCCTCATAATCAGCTCTTGTCATTAATCCCCTTTCTATAATCTGCAAGGGAAATAGATTATAAAAAGAATTGAGAAGGTTAGATAAAAGAAAACTATTAAAAAATAGTAAAAATATTATCCATCATTAATCATAACCTCACTAGTATCAAGAAGCAAATGTACTGTATGATATGAACTAGGTTCTTAAGAAAATAATCTTATCCACATGAAGAAAAACATTGACGCTGTCTTTTTTAAAAAAAGAAGGAAGAAAAAAACATCATAATAAGATAGATCTACCTATTATTTCTTATTCCTGCAACATTATTTGATCTGCCTATTCATTCCTTTGGTCTCTAAAACTAGTCTTTCACTGTAACTAATTGTATTGAAAAGATAGATGCAGATGAGAGTACAAGGAATAATACCTCATCTGGAGTTACAGGAACATCATGATCTGCAGCTTTGGTTGTAGGTGTGAGTATATTTTCAGCCAGCTTTTGGTTTTTAACCAAACCTGTTATGTGTTATATAATATTATAGCCTATTAAATAAAGAGACAAACAATTGTAAGAATGCAAAACAAAAAATATAGGGACCTCACCATCTGGGAGGGCATTGCCACAATAGTTCCGGATGCCTTTATTGTAGACTGTCCATAATGAAGTATCAGTACTTCCGATCACAAACCCTCTAGCTACAAACCAACAGTAATAAAGTGTCAACAAACAGTTTCTGGAATCCTCATCTCCGCTTTTGTAAAGAAAATATTTTGACAATATTGATAGCAACATGAATAAAGAATGAGCATAGCATGTTGAAGTTTGGGTAGCGTGAATAAACGTAGAGCACTTAATGATTACTGCAATGTTTACTTCTATCCCAGTTGCTCCGGAAAAATATATTCTATTTCTATCGTACTTTTCAAGCTATCATTTCCAGTAAACTAACTCCTCCTCCACAACTTATACCAAACATATATGCAATTCATAGCCATTGAAATCATTTGATAAAATGTGTATGCAAGCACCAATCCAAAATACCAATTAACAAAATACTCACCAACAAACTCAACAGGGAAAACAGAATATTTCTTTGCTATGGTAACATTAGGATCAGGAGTGGACACAACGGCATTAGCAGTTATATGCTGGGTTCTCTCAAACCACCACAAGCTTGTCTGGTTAAGAACCTGCAAGTGGGAATAAAGAACATTGAGTGTGATCCATGATCAACCAAGTAAACTGTTCATACAAAGAACAAGGATAGAGAATAAGAACACAAAACCTGTCCCTTGAAGGGAATTGAAGCAAGAATTCTATCAAATGCACTTTGGCGATCAGTAGTAACCAAAACAAGGTACTCTCACTATCATATATGTCTCTAACATGTGCCATAAGACCACAAGTAACCAAATTCATCAATTTTTCAAATGATTTTTTTTAGTACAATGTTTTTGCTTTTATATTACTGTTGCAATTTTACTAGAAATCTCAACTTCCATTCATTTGTATTAAGGAGTAGATAAATTGGAGAGGGATTAAAGAAGGAAATATGCACCTTTCCCCTGGTTTTGGAGGTGAGGGCAGGAACCGTATGGTGAAGATTTGTTTCGGAGAGGCAGTTGAAGGGGGAGGTGGTTCTGATGGATTGGAGCACTTGGTTCTTGCATGTGCTGTTGCGAAGAGTGTCGAGCAGAGGGGCGTGTTCTTGTTGTTGTGGTTGTGCGGCGGCGGAGAGTGTGGCGAAATTGTTGTTTGGTTTGAAAGTGAGTGCGGAGGAGGTTGGGGGAGGCGGAAGAGCGGGTGTGAGGTTGATTTTGAAGGGTTTTTGGGAGGGTTTAACGCAACAGCCATAAACATGGATTCACTCATCGCACTGCAGGCTTCAGGTACCCTTTATTGTAAAGAATAACGCCACTTTTTCAACACATAAACAACTCAAAACTAAATTGAATCCAATTCCAAACTCAGAATGAAAATTAAATTGAATTCAGAATCTTTCCAGCATTCAATAAATTAAATAAATTAACCATCAATAAAATTAACTCATGAAATCAGAAAATCAGAAATCCAGCAAATTCCCTATTTGCATTAATTTATGGGTAAACTATTCTTTGTTGTCCTTTTGTTAGTTTTGGGTTAAGTTTTATTTTGTTTCTAGATTTTATTGCCATATTTTTATATTTTAATTAAAATTAAATATTTTTTCAAACATTTTTTATTCTTTAAATCTTTTTTCGGAATATTATTTTTTTCTTTTATTATTCTTCTATTATTTTTACTATTAAACACTAATTACCATTATGGTTCCTATAATTATGATTGTTGCTGTTATTTAAAAGAAAATAATAATAATAGAAAAATGAATATGTTGGGAAAAAAATTAATTTTAACAAAACTAAAATTAAATAAAATAAGATGTTTGAAATAAAAAAATGCAAATATTAAAAACAATTAAAATTTAGCACTAAAACTTTATGCTTCATAAAGATTCACTTAAATTAACTTGAAAAAAAATTAAGTGAAATCTAATCTTTAAATAACTTATTCAATTGAGAGAGAGAGAGAGAGAGAGAGAGAGGAGAGAGAGAGAGAGAGAGAGAGAGAGAGAGAGAGAGTAGGTTAAGCTTGTATGTTGTGCATTTAATAGCCTATGTTAATTGTCTCATGCATGACCTTATGAATTATGATCATTTTGTTATACTGTGTAATTGACTCTTATTAATACAGCCAGACCTAGCTAGTAGCTAGAATCAACTAGTTAATACATGTGGTGTGCTCTTATTTTGGTTTACATGAGATCTGTGTAATTTTGTTCAAAGGCTTTCAGCAATTTATGCTTTCCTACTATTACCAGGTCAAAAATAAATATGCAGCGATTATTTTTAGAATTACTACATCTCAGAATGTGATTATATCTGAGTTAGTTATAACTGTCATTTTATTCTATTATGCATAGTTACTAGTTTATAATTATTTATGTAAAGTTTGCACATCTAAAACTTCCAAAAACTACACACTCGAATTTTTAGAACTGTACGTCCAAAATGCATGTTGACTACTTATTGGCTAATTTTTATTTTTCTCTAATTTTATCTTATTTTAAAAATGTCTAAATGTTGCAATAACTGCTATCAGCGGTAATTATATTAACATATACTATAATTTTATTATCTGAAATGTGACCTATTCTTTTTGATAAATTTATGAAAAAGGAATCATGCTTGTATAAATTATTTAAATCCCTCATCATTGTTACATTCTACTTTATCGAGTAAATATTCTAAGTTTCTAACATCAAAGAATATAAATATATTTTTCCCATAGAAAATACAGTGGCTCACTGGCTCACAATCCTCCAGCTAAGCGCATAAATATAGAAGGCTCTTTACATTAATGAATGGCTAAAAAAAAAAATGACGTTATTCAAGAATCAAAATCCAGCAATAAGAGCTATGTTACCTCAATTGGTTTGTTGAGACTATTCAAAAAATATATTTTTATTTATAAATCATACATAATAAATCAAGCTGCATATCAATTTATGTATCAAAAATTAGCAAAATGCACTTCCAGTGTACAATATATAATTAAGAAAAGATAAGCTAATGTAGGACATCAAAATTAAAATGAAATAACATGAATTGACAGAAATGTGGTTGGTACACCAAAGAATGAATGGTATGATCTGTTAATGTTAAAAAAAAAAATGGAAAAGTGACAAACTGTGAGACCGAACAACCTTTTACACTGCTATACATGTATTATGACTTTTTCTTTCTTCCTTCTTCTAAAAGAAGTGGTGCTACAACGGTATCATATGTTTTCTGGTGAGGGACTACTCCCTTTAGAATCATGTAGTCATGCAATGCAATCACCTCATCAGGACTACATGTCTTGATGAAGTGAGTAACAAGTGTAGTGTATGTTACAAAATCAGGCCGAATACCCTGGACAATCATCATCTTCATCAATTCGTTTGCTTCTTCCTCGCAACCACACTTGCAGAGAAGGTTTATCAGTGTATTATACGTGACTCTATTCGCAGAAATTCCCAAGCTCTTCATTTCGATACTTTATCAATCTGTCCGCCAGTGCAATATCCACTAATTAAGGTATTAAAGGTCGTTGCATCAAATAATCTTCTCTTTCGCAATTCATCAACTATGTATTCTACAGCATCTATTGAGGCCATTTTACACAGACCATTAATGACAGAATTTTATATTGTCAAGTTAGGCTTCTCATCCATCTTTATCATCCAATCAAAAACTTGAAGCGCATCGTTTGTGTTACCTAGTTTACAGTATCCATCAATCACAGTTCCATATGTATAAACATCAGGAGCTAGGCCATGGGTAATCATGCTGCCCAATAGTTGCTTGGCAACCGCCATGTTTTTCCTTTTGCATATATGGTTAAGAAGTATGTTATGAAAAAAAGAATCCTGTATTAGGTTATGTTCTAAAATCTGGCTATGAAGCTTAAGAGCTTCAGTCAGATATCCTTTTCTGCAAAGGCCTTTGGTAAGGATTGTATAGGAGTAGTGATCAGGGCATATATGCTTATCAATCATGTCAGCTAGTAGCAAAGAAGCTTCCTCAATACCTCATTCATGATAAAGCCAATGTAAAATCGAATTGTAAACAACATTATTAGGGACCAATCCCCTTTCCACCATTACATTACAAAGCCTCAGTGCCTCCTCCAAACTTCCCCACCTAGCATAACCATCTATCAAAGTAGCATATGTTCGAACACTCGGCTCTATACCTATCTTGACCATTTTACGAAGCATCTCTTCTGCAAGTAATAATTTCCCATTCTTACAGAATCCGTTGATTATGGAGTTGTAAGTAACAGAATTGGGCCAAACAAAATCCCCCTAACATCATGGTCATCTTTTTAAAAAGTTTCAAGGAAAGACCCAAGTTGCTAATCTTGCATGCCGCGTCTATGATTATGTTAAACGAGACTACACTGGGGAAAATTTCACCCTTCATCATCTTATATAACACTGAAATAGCTTCCACTAGTCGGCATTCCTTACACAGAGCATAAATAACCAAGTTAAAAGTATTCACATTTTCCATGTAACCAAAAGAACCCATTCCTCTATACAAATTCCAAAACCTATCGATTTCATTCAATTGCAACAAGTGATTTAGGAAATTGTTCCAAGCATGAATAGTAATGAAACAATCCCGGCTCCTTAAATTATAGATGACATCATAAGCACCTTCAGTAGCCCCAACCTGAGTACAAGCCCTCACCAATGCATCAAAAGCCGCAATACTAGAGCAACATCTTCGATAACTCTCTATCAATACTTCCAACAACACCAATGGAGGAGTGCCCTCTTCAGTAATCAAGTTTCTCAGAAGAAATAATGCCTCATCGAATCTTCTTGACTTTACCAGCAGATGAACCAAAGTGCAACAGGAATCTAATGAGTGAGGGAACAACCCTCCAACCCAGTTATAAAAATCTAAAGCCAACTATGGCGAGTTCTGGAACAACTAAGAATTAATGACATTTTTTTATTACATTCTTCTTTAATTCTTAGTTGTTCTAGTTTTAGTCCTAACAATAAACTTGGTAAGATGGCATCACATATAATATACGATAGTAATGGAAATAGCCTTCAAAGGGGATGATGTCTACGCTTGAAGGAATGCCTTGGTGTGATGGAGCAATTTATGCTGAGGAGGCATGAGTTCTTTGATAATTGGAATGTCAATAAAAGCATGGAACCATGAGTAAAGCTTAGGTATTGACTCTGCATCAATAAGGTTGATGGCCACAACTTCCTCAGCTATTCCGATCCAGTATGGAAGCCAGCCAATAGCAATGTCCGCAAAGCCAATGTTATCACCTCCAAAGAAGCGTTTTCCCTCAAGTCCAACCTCAAGCCTCTTCAGATTCTCTCGAGCTTCTTCTGCTGCCTTCTGTTGCTCTTCTCCTACATTGGAAAACGCTGCCACAACCGTTAGCATACACTGTGAAGAGTTAAGAGTCACACCCAATTAAATTAACTCGTGTCCACAAAAAATAGCCACTAAATCAGCAACTTGCATATAATACATATGAGAATACAAATTTATCTACTTAATATATTAAAATTGGGTTTTCCCAACTAATGAAAGTGAGGTGTCGATCCCTCGTGACTCCGTTTTCCCTCCAAAATAAATACACTTTTCTCTATTCTAAATTATTTTATAAAAAATATTTTTATTATAATTATATTATAATTAATATTTAATGAATAATACATAATTATACTAATTTAAGAATATATCTTCATTATAATTATATTAAATCACTATTTAATGCATTATTAAACTACTTTTTAATTATCAATTGAAAATACTTTTAATAATAATAATAATAATAATAATAATAATAATAATAATAATAATAATAATAATAATAATAATATATGATAATGATATGATAATGGCACCGGTCGTGGTAATGATGATAAAAATATTTTATTCTAATCATAAAATGATCAAATCTTATGATATTAATAACGCAAATTAATTTTAAATATTTTTAGTCATTTTAATTATATTAATTTTAAAAATATTGATATAATTATAATTCTTATTTATTATCCAATAATAATAATAATAACTTGAAAAACCTGTATATAAACTATTTCAATTATCCGTGTATTATTATTAAAATTTTATCTACTTAATATATTAAAATTGTGTTTTCCCCCAACTAATGAAAGTGAGGCGTCAATTCCTCATGAATTTATTTTTCTGCCAAAATGAATGCATTATTTTCTCTTCTAAGTTTATTTTATAAAAATATCTTTATTATAATTATACTATAATTAGCATTTAAGTAATAATGCATAATTATACTAATTTAGGAAAATATCTTTATTTTTAGAAAGTACTATTCTCATGTAATGAAAGCACTATTCTCTCTTTTAAAATTATTTTTAGAAAAATATCTTTATTATAATTATATTACAATTAGTATTTAATGAATAATGCATAATTATACTAATTTTAAAAAATATATTTATTTTTAAAAAGTACTATTCTCATGTAATGAAAGCATTATTCTCTCTTCTAAAATTATTTTTAGAAAAATATCTTTATTATAATTATATTACAATTAGCATTTAATGAATAATGCATGATTATACTAATTTAGAAAAATATCTTTATTATAATTATATAAAATAATCTACTTAATATACTAAAATTGGATTTTTCCCTAACTAATGAAAGTAAGGTGTCAATTTCTCATGAATTTATTTTCTTTTCAAAATAAATATACTATTCTCTCTTCTAAATTTATTTTAAAAAATATCTTTATTAGAATTATATTACAATTAGAAATTAATGAATAATGCATAATTATACTAATTTAGAAAAATATCCTAATTATAATTATATAAAAAATTAAACATAAATTTATAATTCTAATTGCCATAAATATGTTACTAATGTTCATAGTGGTAAATTGATATTGCAATAATTAATTTCTATAATTATTTTTGTACTACTAAAGGCTATATATAGTGTTTCTTTGTGGTTAGTGAGTCTAAATCTAAGAATCAAAGCATTCTTTTTTTCTAATCTATTATTCTTCTTTGATTGGCCAATTGTTTCTAAGGAGCTTTGTAGGTCAAGTTCAACTCACATCCCCTCCATGTTTTCTACGTTTGTCCGAAAATATTTGAAGTGGAGCATATAATGAGATTGAATTTCCTCAATTTAGATTCAGTTTCGAAAAATTTGTGTTAACCTTGAAAATGCAATTCAAATATTGGTACTATATTTAAATTTTCTTCTATTAAGCTTTTTGTATTAAAAATAATTTTATAACATATTGTGATTTTTTTCAGAAACTACCGGCTTTCTGGTGCATTAATGTAATACTATTGAAGAGAATAAAAGTCAATTTAGTTTGACAATTTTAACAAGAAGATAGTCTAAATTTGTACGGATTCTATGTGTTCGATCGTATGATGTTATTTCGGTTGGTTGTTACGAGAATAACTCTAATCTATACGTATTTAAGGATTAGAATAGATTAAATATTATTTAAGTAATTTAGTTCTAATATTGGTATTATTTTATTAAATTAGTTTTAGAGAAATTTAAATTGTTGTCTCAATTTATATATTATGACTATTCTTTTTGGATATGTTATTTTTAAACTTTTTAATATGAAAATTTTTTCTTTTTTTTTTATTTTTAAGTTTGTTTTTTTTTTTGATATATGTATCACCTTTTTTTTATTTCAGATTAGTAATGTAATTATTAAGAGAAATATAATTCATCAATAGATTAGAATGATTAAAAATTTAATTATATTGTGTGGACACAAGATTGATTAATTAAGATTAAGGCGTGAAAAAAAAGAGTCATAATACGTGATTTTGCTTTCTTGCTAATATATAAAAATACGTGAAAAATTTTTAAAATATCACCATTAAAAAAAATTTGTTAGTCATGCATATAAAAAGAGATTGGAGGGGATGAATGGGTATAAAAAATAAAAAATTATTATTTGATTAGAAAAAAAATAATTATATATATATATATATATATATATATATATATATATATAATCTTAACAAAAAAATAATTAATATATGTGACTTAAATTTTTATATGTACAATTAATATATATATGTGTGTTATAAATGAATATTTAGAATTATATAACAAAATTATTATATATGTATAGATAAATAAAAAATTATTATAATTTATGAAAATTACAACATTAATAATAAAGAATAAAAAAAATTATCGAATAATTATAGACTCAAAAAAATTAATTATGATAAAAAAATTAATATATATGATTTAAATATATTTACATACAATTTATATATATAGATATATAAACTATATAAAGAAGTATTTAAAATTAGGTTTGATTACTCTATTGGTCCCTATAGTTTCATAAAATTTTCAATTAGGTTCTTATACTTTTTTTCTTTCTAATTGGGTCCCTGCACTAATTTTTTTTCAATTAAGTCCCTCTTAGTAGTAATTGGCTTAATTTTATAGGGACCCAACTAAAAAAAAAAAAAGAATTGGTATAGGGACCTAAATAGAAGAAAAAAAAAGTGTAGGGACCCAATTAAAAAAAAAATTGGTACAAAGACTCAATTAAAAGGAAAAAAGTATAGGAACCTAATTGAAAATTTCGCGAAACTATAAGGACCAACAGAGTAATTAAACATTAAAATTATTTAACAAAATAAATATATTCTAAAAATAAAAAAATTATTAACTAAACAATTGATATATATACATATAAATAAATACAAAAATTAGTATGATTTATGAATATTATTATGCGTATGATGGTATTAATAGAATAACAAAATCATTGAATGATCGTAGGCTAAAAAAAATATTTATAATAAAAAAATAAAAAAATAATTAATATATGTGACTTAATATATATGTATACTTAAATAAGGAAATATTTAAAATTATATAAATAAAATAAGTAAATGTATCTTATGAATAAAAAATTTATTGACTAATCGATCAATATATACTGGTAGTACAAATAAAAAAACCATTAAATAAAAAAAGAATAGTATGTTTTTAATTTTGGGAATAAAACGTAAATAATTATAATATAATAATTTCTTTAATTATTAATATTTATAATTGTTATTTTAAATCATAAATTTAGAAAAAAAGTAGATTAACAAAAACGATTAATAACTATATTAGAGTTGATACATATAATACTAGATTAAGAAAAAATAAACGCATAACATGTTACTTTTTTATTAATCAAATTACTACAATCAACTTAATTTCAATAAAATAATTTAAAATTATAATTTTAACCTTATCACATGCATAGTACAAATTATTGAACAATTTATTATCATGTACATGGCATGGATTATTAAACAATTTTTCATATATTAATTATATTTCGTTACGGTATTAAGACTTTGAACATAATTTTAATTTAATTTTGGACAATATCAAAAATAAATAAATAAATAAATAATATATATATATATATATATATATATATATATATATATATGATATGATATGATATTTAGGTATTAATTATTGTTATTTATTAACTTATTTTTGGTATTTAATTATTAAAATATTATATATTAATTATATTCCGTTTACCGTGTTAAGACTTTAGACATAATTTCAATTTAATTTTGAAAAATATTGGAAGCAAATATATATATATATATATAATATTAAATTAAAAGAGTAGATTTTAATTTTACATAAAATAATATAATAGATATAGAGTATAAATAAATTTACTTGACAAATATAATTATTCATAGTGTGATATTTTATTACGATAACATATCTTTGTGTATCGGCTCCCTATATAGCAATAACATATATATATATTTCTTTTTAGCTTATTATTTTTCTATCACATGACATATTTATTATTATATTTCAAATTTAGAGTTTCTTTGATCTAACATTGCGGTGAAAGAATGGCAAGCAAAAAAAAATGAAAAAAAAATATAGGAACATTCCAAACATAATTACGGCTAATATTTTTTTCTTTGGTTTTCAAATATATTATTTATTTTATTTATTTAGAGTAATAACTAAATTTATTATAACTGTAGTACAATTATCCTTAAACTATTAGTATTATTAGTATATTTTAAAATTTTTGACATATTATTAGTATATATAATAAGCAATAGTAAATTTTCTTTCATGTTTATCATTTAAAAAATTTATAATTTTGATATAGTCTTTATTCTATTTTTTTTCCATGCTAATGACGATTGACTATGATTCTATCAATAGTATCACCTATAGTAGATTATACGAAGAGAAATTATGGAAAATAAAGACAATAATTATAAGCCTATAGAAAGTCTAATCCAAGTTTGACAAGAGCAAGACGGCTTACATAGAAATAGTTCTAATAGATGATAAGATTAGTTGATTCATTTACTAAATTTTTTCAAGTAATGCTAAGTTCAATTTATAAATAAAGTTTAATTTCGATGTACTGACAGTGTAAAGCGTTTTACACAGTCGTGCAATCACATCTGTTCTTTTTAGATGACCATTCACGCGGTCAATGTGAAAGGTATTTATTTTTATTGATGTGTCATTACGTAATTGGATGCACGTGTAAAACTACTTTACACTGTTAGTGCATCAAAATTAATTCTTATAACTATTTGTAGTTCATATTTTAAGTTAATTTTATTAGTACACCATTTCACAAGTTAAAGACAATTCTTTTTAATAGCTTTTATATTTAATTTATTTTGCAGTACGATAAAATTCATTGTTCAATCAAGAATTATTTGATAAAAATATTTGAGAATGAATTGGTAAAAAGGAAGGTCTATGTCTTTTCAAATTTTGAGATTGAGAAATCAAGCAGAATATATCTTGTGACTGTACACACGTGCAAAATATATTTTAAGAGTTTATATTAACCCACACAAAATTATTTTCCTTTTGATTTTAAATTTTGCCAAAAAATTGTATAATAATATCATTTTATTGATAACAAAAATTTTAACAGTTTATTTATGAAAATATTTGAAATTGTATTGTGACTTTTTTAAAAGGTATATTCATTTATTAATATACTATTGTTAGTTTTATCGTTTAAAATAAAATAAATCAGTAAATTCTCTTTATTTTATACACGTACGAAGTTATAATTTCTTATATTATTCACTCATTTGTCCTTAATTTGGTACTTTTAATTCAATTTTTTTTGTTCAATTAGATGTTATTGGACTCCTGAGTGGAAAAGAAAAACTTATATCATGGTCAAAAATAGAGAGAAGTGACCAGTACATTGTGATTGATCTTCATGATTTGCAGTATGTAAAATTTTAATATTTTAATATGAATATTTCTTTTGGTAATAATTATGTGTTGTGGTGCAAATTTTTTTTTCTTTATGTATTACTACTTACTCTCTTAATTCTCGCTTTCATTCAAAAATGAGAAAAAAATAAGATGTATACTATGAGATCAATTTACAATCCAATTACTTGATCATTTATATGATCACTGAGTAACTGAATATATAATTTATTCTCTAATTTATAAAATTTAACAAAGATATTGGTAACATATTGGTTTCGCATTTATTTATATATTTTATTTATTTATGTTATATTTGTAATTACATTATATCTATTTTTATCAATATATTTTTTAAAAAAAATACCGTTAGTGTTAGTACATGGTGTATTAAATAAATTAAATGGTAGAAACACGTAACTATTTTTTTTTTCAGTCAAGATTCAGTAAAATACTATAATTTAGACTTGCAATATCAATATATTAATAATAAAGTGGAGAAAAAAATGTAATATTATATCAAAGAAAATTTTTTAAATCATAATTGTAATTTATGATTGAAATCATAATTTAAATATTTTAAATGGAATAATCTATCTACTTAATATATTAAAACTGGGTTTTCCCCCAACTAATGAAGATGAGGTATCGATCTCTCGTGACTCCGTTTTCCCTCTAAAATGAACTTTCCTATTCTCTATTCTAAATTATTTTATAAAAAATATCTTTATTATAATTATATTATAATTAATATTTAATGAATAATACATAATTATACTAATTTAGAAACATATCTTTATTATAATTATATCAAATCAATATTTAATGCATTATTAAACTACTTATCAATTATCAATTAAAAATACTTTTAATCATTTTAATAATAATAATAATAATAATAATAATAATAATAATAATAATAATAATAATAATGATAATGATAATTACCCGTGATATCATTTATTGAAAAAATATAACATAAAAAATATCATTTATTTAAAATGCCATTTATTGTATATAATTCATAAAAAAATATATTTCACTTTTATTATTGATTAGAAGATAACTTATTTATATTTTGATTAATTTTATTTATTATTATTATTATATTTAATTTACAGAAAGATAAATTAATAACCATATTATTATTTATCAATAAATTAATATTGATAATGATTACATAAAAATTATTTAATATTTAATATTTTTATATTATTTATTTTTTATATATTTTGATATATTTATAAATATTTTTTATTATTTTTATATGCTATATGTTTACCTCCACTATTTAAAATTTTTGGATTCGTCACTACTTTTGAGCGTGTTTCTTAATTTATTTTTTATAATTCATTGAATACAATTTATTACAGTAAATTAATTATATCAACTAATTGATTTGATTAGATATTTAAATATCACACGATTTATTATAATTCATATCAATCAAATAATTGTAATTTATTATATCAATTATTTTATTTCATTAATTTATAAGGTACATAATAACATAGATGATTCGTTACTTATAATGATTAAATACAATAAATACAAATTAATTTAGTTTAAAAAATCATTGTGTCATATGTTTTCCTATTTATTTTTTTAATTTATTAAATCCAATCAATTATAATAAATTAATTATATCAAGTAATTAATTAAATCAATTATTTCCTAATTTATTTTTTTGAATTCAATAAATCAAATAAAATCAATTATACTAATTATTTGTATCAACTAACTGATTTGATTAATTCTTAAAAATATTTTTATTTAATTTATTTTATTTATTTAAATACATGAATTATAACTGATTAGTTATTTAATTTTATTACGATAAATATGAAATTCTATTCCGAGTATAAAAATATAAAATTTTATTCCTTCCATTTTTATTTTACCACTATAAAAGACCATATATGCTAGAAGAAAATATCGTTCATTTATCAATTACTCTTTCATTAGGTAGCTTTTACAACAATTCTTTTTCTTCCTATGAGGCGTCGTCGCAAGAAATCAACTATCGTGGATACAAACCACCACACACTCTTCAACTCCCGTGTTCATCATTCAGAGCAATATATGATATGTTATCCATGAAGCATTTATAGACCATGGTGTTATCATGTATGCATAAATAAAAAAATTTCCGTAATTAAGCTTAAGTCATTTACCTGTTTGTGTGGTATATTATAGTGTGAAATTACTTTCAATTTGTGTTGTGCAATGATATTATGGTTTAATTTAAACTTTTGTTTTAGAACTGTGTTATGATTTTATCGCATCATTTTCTCTTAGATATCAAGTTGATGTATTTTTATTTATTATTATTGAAACGGATGTGATATAAAATTTGTAAAAAAAAAAATAAAATTCTCACACTTAATTTATTTTATTGTAGTCTTTTATCTCTTCTATTTCTTTTTATTTTCTTCTTATTCATTTTATTTTTTTTAAATATCATATAATTTATTATAATTTATACCAATTAATTAATTATAATTTATTATATTAGTTAGTTTAATTCATTAATTTATAATATGCATGATAAAATAGATTATTTGTTACTTATACGTTTATTCTTCTAAAATCTAAATCTGAATAATTATATTTTTAGTTTTAGTTATGAACAAAATATTATTAATAATAAATGATAATTAACCACTCATATTTTTAATCAAAGTGTTTAGATGATTTTTATATTTATTAATATTAATTATTGATTATTTTTTGTCAATAAATCATATTATAATTTTATGTTAGTTCATAATTGATTAATGATTAATATTCATGAAGCTATGTTATTCTAAATATTTTATTTAAATGTATTTTAAACATAAAAATGTATTATTTTTAATAAATCATACTTTTACTTTTTTTAATTATTCTAAAGGAATATTTTATCAAATACTAATTAAAGCCATCCTTCCATTTGCTTTTACTAATTTATTATCTAATTATTATATAAAATTAAAATTATATTAATAAATTTAATATTAAAATTAATTTGGTTTTTTATTTAGAGTGTTTTTCGATTTTTTTAATCTAATCAAACAAAACTATTCAATTATAAATAGTCACTTCTATCTTATTTTATATTATTAACTAATTAAAATTACTAAAATTTAATAATACAATTCTGTTTTATATTTTTATTTTTAGTTCAATCCATCTAAGCTATATATAATTATTTTAATTTTTATATTTTATAATGTAATACTACAAACATTAATAGCAAAATAACATAGTAAATTTTCATGTTTTAATATTAAATATAAAATTAATACGTACAAAAATTTTTAAGCTTTTAAATCAATACGAATCATTGTAAATAATACTTATTTATGGCATAAACAAAGAAATACAAAATCTTAAGTTTAGCATATAAAAATTTAGGAACATGTTATATGTAGAAATGTAATCGCATAGTATCATTTTTTTTAATGGTGTAGACCAACAACTCTAATTTTATTTCACGGTCAAATTTAAAAAAAAAGTTGTAATTTTAAAGGTAGTCAGAAAAAAATAACAAAATTAATAAAAAAAATAGCTAACTTATATTATTCTATTAATTTATTTAATATAATAAATTATTTTTATTTATATTAAGATTAATTTTAAATATTTTAAAATAAAAAGTATAATTAATTATAATTTACATCTTAAATTATGTTGAGTACATGATATTCTATTGTGCTGCTAAAAGTAAAAATGAGATAACAAATATAATTTTATTTCTTAATTCAGTATATTTATTTATATTTTATACTTTTTTTACGATTAATTTTGTACGATGTTGGTATATTAAATAAAAATACCTGTTATAATAACAAAAAATAAAATAAAATTTCAATCAATAGTTTTATATTCTTTACTTTTTTTTTTCAATTTTATTTTGGATTTTAATTTATTACTAAAAGGTAGTGAAATTCTATTAATACTGAAATAAAGTTGCAAAAAGGTCCATAGGGTAGAATAAGTAAAATAATGTGATACCCATATTACAACATCCAAATGAAACAACCTAAGATCTAAAATGTTTATCTTTCTCTTTCTCCCGTCTATTATATTATCGATTCTATTATATAAAAATCGATTTTTTACATTTAATGATAGAATCAACGTAGCATGTTTCTGAGAATGTTTCTTAATTTATTTTATTTAACTCATTAAATACAATTCATTATGATGCATTAATTATATCAACTAATTGATTTGATTAGATATTTAAGTATCACACAATTTAAAATTATGTATATTGATTTGATTTTTATGATATATAAATTTAAGGAATAAATTAAAATAATATAACTTATTACTTATTTAATTTGAATACAACAAATACAAAATTAATTTAGTCAAAAGTTTATTATTTTCTAATCTTCTATACATAAAAATGACAAAACAAATTGTAAAAATAATCTTTTTATCATTTTTGCTATTTTAATTTTATTTTCTTTGCTTTTTTTATGTGTACTTTTATTTTACATTAACTTTGTGTATTTAATAACAAAATATACTCATATTAATTCTATCATATAATAATATATTTTTCTCCTATGTTAATCAAAGAATTTCAATAGTTATCAACTACATCTAATAGAATGATTGAGAAGTGAGAACTACGACAAGTTAAACCCAGATTTAAAATGCTGAAACGAAGGAAAGAAAACAGTGGATATATGATTAGAGAAAAATATATAATAACGAGAAATATATAAAATTGGATTTTTCCTCCAACTAATAAAAGTGAGGTGTCAATTTCTCATGAATTCATTTTTTCTCTAAAATGAAATCACTTTTTTCTCTTCTAAATTTATTTTAGAAAAATATCTTTATTATAATTATATTACAATTAACATTTAACGAATAATGCATGATTATACTAATTTAGGAAAATATCTTTATTATAATTATATAAAATCAATATTTAATACATTATCAACTAATAAAAGTGAAGTGTCAATTCCTCATGAATTCATTTTTCCTCCAAAATAAAAGCACTATTCTCTCTTCTAAATTTATTTTAGAAAAATATCTTTATTATAATTATATTACAAGTAGCATTTAATGAATAATGCATAATTATAGTAATTTAGAAAAATAAAATAAAGTCCAGTAATTTATCTTTCGACTACACACGTATGTAGAATAACTTTTAAGAGGGAGTCACGTATAGTAAATACGGTCGATGATTGTAAAACTGTATACTAACATTGATATAATATTATTTCAGGTATATGTTTTGCAGGTATCAAAGAAAAGTGTTGAGTTATTTTTTGGTGGGTTTAAATTATTTATTGTTTATTAGAGAATTTTGTGCATTAGAATTCTCTAATAATTTATTATTTATTTTGAGCTGATTTTGATATGTTCTTACTTGACAGTAAAACAACATATAAAAAATTTTTGGTGGGTCTAAATATTACTAGGTTATTTATGGTCACATTGAGTATATATGTTTGATTTATTGAAAAAAGTAAATTACTAAAACTAATTAATAACTATTTTAGAGTTAATACATTTAATACTAGATTAAGAAAAAATAAACAATACATAATATGTTACATTTTTATTAATCAAATTATTATAATTCAAATTAATCTTAACAAAAGAATTTAAAATTATAATTTCAATCTTATCACGTGCATGGCACGGACTATTACACTTGTTTCATTTAAAAAATTCATAATTCAAACATAATTTTTATACACTTAATAGCTACATTTGAGTTAATACATTTAATATTATATTTAAAAAACACGAACAATGCACATCATATTATTTATTTATTAATTAAATTATTACAATTTAAATTAATTTTAATAGAATAATTTAAAATTTTAATTTTAATTTTCTCACGTGCATGGCACGGGTTATTACACTTGTATACTGAAAACAGGATCTGTCTATCAACTCTTTTGAGCTTTTCTGATGTGCACAAATAATAATTTATAGATATGCCTCATATGCGAGTTTAATAGTAATTATTATTTTTTTACATTTACCACAAATTCCTTTCGTTTTTGCTTCTCTTCGTACACACTCCATCCTCTGCCACCGTGACTGCGTCTTTCTTCACTGCCGCCGCCGCCTGAAGCTCTGCTCTGTTCAACTGGTGGAAAGAAGCTGTAATATTTTTCTGTATCTCCTCAGCCCAGTACCTCATTGTCTCATTCATTCTCAGTATCTATCTTCTCTCTTCGCGTCATTCGTCTTCAGCCTCAGAGTGGAGGCGTGGGTCTCAGCAAGTCAGCATCATCGTCAGCGCTGTGGTGCTCTACTTCCAGAGTTTCAATGGAACCTCAGACTTAGGTATATATGAATTTGCTTCATTGATTGATTTCATTTTTTTTGTTC
Organism: Arachis hypogaea; assembly: GCF_003086295.3. Taxonomy (NCBI): domain Eukaryota; kingdom Viridiplantae; phylum Streptophyta; class Magnoliopsida; order Fabales; family Fabaceae; genus Arachis; species Arachis hypogaea. The sequence goes on from NC_092046.1 coordinate 138,315,710, forward strand.
CTTTTATCTTCTTGCTGTACGAATTTGTTTCATTGAATTCATTCAATTATTTTTTTTTTATACTTATTTTTTTGTTAAGGTTTTTTGTATGAGTTTATTTCATTCATTTCATTCAATTATTTGTTTTGTTCTGTTTATTTGGTTGTTTGAATTTTTTTGGGTTCTAGTTATGAGGGTTAAAAAATTTTGGTATTTGTTTTTAGAGTAAAGTATCGTTTTTGTCCCTAACGTTTGGGGTAAGTCCTATTTATGTCCCTAACGTTTAAATCGTCCTATTTGTATCCTTAACGTTTATAAAAGTGATTCAATGTTATCCTACTATCAATTATACTAACAAATCAGATTATATTTTTCAATTATTCTCACTTGGATATATTTATTATCAATTAGGTCTCACTTGGATGTGATCGATTTTAATATTATATCCACTATTTGTGTTTAGATTCAATTATGTCCCTAGAAAAGTAAATTATGTAAATATTGTAGGAATTAGTTTCAACATTTGATGAGTTATTTTTCGGAGTAGATCATCGATTCTATCCCAGACATTTGTATTCTAACATCAAGAAGAGATTTTTAAAACTCAAACTAAAGCATTCATGATGTGTAATTGACGGCAGGATAACATTGAATCACTTTTACAAACGTTAGGGATACAAATAGGACGATTTAAACGTTAGGGACATATAGGATTTACCCCAAACGTTGGGGACAAAAACGATACTTTACTCTTGTTTTTATAATTTTGATTTCAATTTCTGTGTTTATGTTTCTGTTCATGATGTTCTAGTTTAATTTCTGTGTTTATGTCTCTTAAATCTCAGGGGCAAATGATGATGATGAGGCGGAGCAGAACCATCCATTGCATCAATAAAAGAAGAGTTTAAATTCCTTTGTTTATGTTTCTTTAAAATTATGCCTGGTCCGTTTGTGATGTAGCAGAATAATTTTGAACTGGCCTGACTCATCTTGTGTTTGATTTATATAATAAACATATTCTTAATAATTTTTTGTAGTTCAAAATTTGTTAGCAAAGTTAGCAGTGTACCAAAATGTGTAATTTGGAACTAGATTATTCCTATGGATTTCTTTCCATAGTAGTCGGATCTCTGACAGGGCAGAATATTTATAGGACAGGATAGAAACTCTGACATTTGAGGTTGTGTTCTCTGCCTAAGTGCCTAACTGTTTCAAAAATTGTTTCTGCTTGTTTATTCAAGGTTCTTCGTATAATGTTCGGTGACATGGTCATGGACACGAGTTTGCAGATGCAGCACCATTACAGCGGTCTTCTGTTAGAAGAGCCACTTGAATCATTCAGTGGGAAGCTATCTCTTGACAAATACATGCCTGCATATTGGGATAGGGACAACAAAGCAAGAAGGACTTCATGTGAAGATGACATTTAAAAAGGGGTCGATACTTGATGATCAAAATTGAAAAATGCTTTTTACTGGTTATGCTAAATATGTTTATTTTCTCTCCTATTTTGTAGTTTTGCATTTTTCTAGCTATCTATCTACAGTGAGATCTAATTTTGCATTTGTGTATAATAGCAGGGTGAAAGTAGGATCGGTAAAAAATATAGATGCTTTTGAAATTCTTCTAGAAAAATCATATACACACTATGGTGCCTAAAAGGGCCGCTTTCTGGTGGTGCCTTTTGACCATGCTGTCTTCTTTTATAAGATTTGATGCTGGTATAGTTTGGATGAAGTATGATGTATCATTGATATTTTCTTTTCCGAATTGCTTTTAAGTAGTTTTTTATACATTAAGTTGTTACCGATGAATGAATAATTTATTTAGACTTTTAGTTAATCATATTGCAAGCCTTTAACATTGCTTTATATTGAATCCTTCGTGGAGCCTAAATGATGAAAATTTGATGAAGAAACTTAACCATTCTTTTTATACTTACAATATACAATTTTGTATGATTTTTTTGTGTTTTGATCTTACATCCTACACCATATCAAGAAAACTTTGGTTAATATTTTACCTCCAATTCAACTACCAAAGCTTTATGCCATGCTAAATCGCCATTCAAATAAGTTATGTAATACTCAAAAGCTTTTCACGTACAATTTCATGACAAGAAAGTTTTATGTCTGTCAAAGATTCGTCTAAACCAAAGCTACTAACCATATGAAAACCTGAAGAATATAGCTCAAAAATTTGGAAGATGTCATTAATTTTTTGATTGAGAAGGGGGATAGAGGCCCAAAACAAGAAAACTAATTAGCCATTTACTATTCTCGCAAACACTCGTTGCCTCCTATCAGCTTCAATTGTTGGAACAAGAAAGGGGAGAGGCAAAACAAAATGGTGGAGCCCTGCCGGAAGATTATGGGCATGCTTGGCTAGAACGTCGGCACTAAAATTGGCTTCTCTCAAGACGTGTTTCACTCGGAAGTCACCTGGATTTGCCTGGAGCTCTTTAATTGCACGGATGAGGGAGGTGCTATTATGGAGGTCCGTAGATGCATGCTGCAACAGATTCACTGCACAGGTAGAATCTGTCTCTACTTGTACCTTCTCCATTCCCATATCAATTGCAATTTTAAGACCTGTGTAGATTGCCCAAAGTTCTGCTTTAGTAATGGTTACCTTTCCAATGTTCATCATCAACCCTGCCATAACCAGGCCGTTCGAATCTCTGAGAATGCCGCCACACGAGCCAGAATTTGAAGTTTGCAGGACCGAGCCATCAACGTTAAGTTTGCTCCAGCCCGCTTCCGGTGGCTTCTAACCAATAAGGATCGAGTTTGTCACTCTGAAGGTTTTGATGCTTCTCTCTGTAAGGTCTAACGCTTCTTCATAGTTTCTGGCCACCCCTCTAATTTCTGGGATTACTCTTTCAAAAGGGATGTTATCTTGATTGAAAATTAATTCATTTCTTTTCCGCCAGATAATATTACAAGAAGTGAGAAAGAAAGTGGGACATGAAGTCCCACAGCTAGTGCGAGAAGTCCTGGACAGGTTATCGTAGAGCCAGTCTTGGAGATTCTGGCTGAAGAAAGGGTCCTGCAGGTCTCTATTTGAGTTGCTCATCCAAATGCCTTGGGCGTATGGGCAGTCCCTCAGCACATGGAGCAGACTCTCTTCAAGATTCGGGCATCTCGGACAGCAATCATTATCGGTAAGCCCCCGAACACTTCTTTTTAGATTAGTTAGCAGCGCGTTATGGCTTAGGAGCCAAGCAAAGGTTCTCAGTCTCTGGGGAACCCTGGTTTTCTAGCAAATTCTATAAATCTGGTCTGAGTCCCTATCTTCAACATAGTAGCTTTTGTAGGCTCATTTGATAGAGAAACTGCCCTGAGGTTTTGGTAGCCATCCTAGGGAATCCGGTCCGAGGGAGTGGTGGGGAGCTTTAACAGTACGAATCATAACGATAATCTCCTCTGGGATTAGCTGAGCTAACCTCTCCCAATTCCAACATCCTTCCGTCGTAGCATAGGTTGCTAAATCCTCGTCAGCTCTGTCTTCCCCGATCTGTTCCATCGATAACTCGCTCAGATCTGAGATACCAGGAATCCAGTGATCTTTCCAGAATTTAATGCTTCTTCCATTTCCAATCCTCCAGATTAAATTGCTTTGAAATCGGTCCCAAATTTTAACAATACCTCTCCAAGCATTAGAGCACTTCGCTTTTTTAGTAACCTTTGGAATAAGGCTGTCCCCGCAACTATACTTCGCTTTCATTACTTTCACCCAGAGAGCTTGTTCATTATGCACCAGCCCCCAAGCTAATTTCATGAGAAAAAGGTCGTTGGATTCTTGAGCCTTCCGCAATCCTAGCCCTCCTAATTCCTTTGGCTGGCAAATGGTATCCCAATTCAAAAGATGAATTTTCTTGTTCTCTACATTAGATCCCCAGAGAAAGTCTCTACACATTTTATCAATTTTATTACAGACCTCCTTAGGCATCTTCATTGTTTGCATAGTATAGCTCGGAATGGTAGACAAAACCGATTGAACAAGGGTGCATCTTCCGGCAAGAGAAAGGGTTTTCATGTTCCAACTTGACAATTTGGCCTGCATCTTGTCTAGAATTGGTTGAAAGTGGTGTTTTTCGCACTTCTCGTAGATGAGCGGTACGCCGAGGTAATTTCCTAAATTGCTGGTTAGCGGAATACCAAGATCTTTGCTGAGCTCCTCTCTTCTGTTGTGATTAACATTCTTGGAGAAAAAGATGCAGAATTTGCTAGGGCTGACTTTCTGACCAGAAGCTTTACAAAAGGTCTCCAAAGCTTCCTTGATTACTCGAACCTGCTCCTTGCTTGCTTCCGCGAAAAGAACGAGATCATCTGCAAAACAAAGATGAGATAGATGAGGACCATTCCTAGTCAACTTGATAGGTTTCCATTTTTTCTGCTCTATTAAGGAGTTAATTAGTTGAGAGAGTCTTTCAATACATAGGACAAAAGATAAGGGGATAAGGGGTCTCCCTGTCTAATGCCTCTTATTGGGTTGAAAGTCTCTGATGGAGAACCATTCCAAAGCAAACTCATAGTGGGGGAGGAGATGCAGAAGTGAATAACATTCACAATATTCTTCGGGATGCCAATATCTTTGAGAGTGTCAATGATAAAATTCCAATTTAGACGGTCATAGGCCTTCTCCAAGTCTATTTTGATTGCCATGAGTCCTTTACCACTAGCTCTCATCCTCATAGTATGGATCACCTCTTGTGCTACCAAAATGTTATCTGCACTAATTCTTCCTGGGATGAAACTAGCCTGGGTGTTAGAGACAATGTACCCCAAGTGCGCCTTTATTCTTTCTGCAATAACTTTAGTAATAATTTTATAGCAGACGTTACAAAGACTGATAGGTCTGAACTGTGCAAAGTTTTCAGGTGAGGGAACTTTAGGAATGATAGAAATTAAGGTTTGGTTTGCTCCAGCTATATTCTCAGGATTTCTAAAGATCATATGCACCCAATTCACCACCGAATCAGATACAATGTCCCAGGAATGCTGGAAAAATTTTGTTGGCAGTCCATCACTTCCTGGCGCCTTCCAGCTTCCCATATTGAACACAGCATGTTTAACTTCTTCATGGGTAATATTTCTGCTCAAATGGTTTAACTCAGCCTCAGTCAGCCTAGGGAACTTACCTGTGACAGGAAAATCAGGTAAAAATAAATTGTAGTTATTAGGAGCATATAAAGATTTGAAAAAGGATACTCCGAGCTCCTTCAGTTCTTCCACGTTATCAATCCATTCATCCTCGCTATTTTTTTAGAGCATGAAATCCAATATGATTTTCACAAGGAAAAAGAGCAAGTTTCTTGGCCAAAGAAAAAAGTTATCCAAATTTATTGAATTCAGTTATACACATAACATCATAAACAACCAATTCAATATAATAAAAAATAAAAAATGGAACAAAAAGAATCATCTAGGTTCACTAATAACAAAACTGAACTCTTTAGCTCAAATAAAATGAAATTATTCAATAAAATAACAATTGAGACATTCTTTCATCCATTTTCTTAGTACATCAGAAGATAGTGATAACTACATTTCTTTTCAAGAATGACACAAGGATGATATTCCCATTCACATATCATCATGTATGGCGGGTACATCACTCCCTCGATTGGATCCTCCTTGATTAGATCCAAAAGTAGTTCGCCTGCTCATGTTGGCTCGCTGCACCAACTGTACTAAGGCTTGAGCCACTTCTGATATTGGTGGTTGGAATCCAGGCTCCAGCTGTGCCAAAAGTTTATTAGTAGAATGAAACAAAAATATGCTAAAAGGTTTTATGACCACCTGCTCCCAATCTCCATTGGTGAATGAAATTTCACTCTTGATTCTGATGCCTCTATTGTCATGGACTTAACTTAGACTCACCAAATTAGAAGTTTAATAGACCTAAATCACACAAGTAAAAACAAGCCAATAAGTCAAAATGAGAGAATTCTGAACTAAGCTTAATGCTCATGCATTTAGTTATTTTTCCTAGTTCTCTGAATAGTAAGAAGCATTTGGGACATAATGGTCAGAGGGAATATATTTCAAGAGTAGTGGACTTTCAAATTTCAATGGTAAGGCTCAAAGGAGTTGACCAGAATAGTTTTGCTATCATATTTGACTGTTCAGATTTAACTATTGAAACAAGGCAGGTAGGTAACCATAGAAATTTACAATTTATTCTAATACAAAGGAGGAAAATCACAATAAAGTAATTAATGTCTTCTACAAACAATAGAATCATAATGAAAAATCAACAAAATTGCAACCCATGAAGCTCCCTTTGATATCCACATAATCAGAAATTGAATGCAAGTACTATGTAAATTCTTATTTTAAACCTTCTTCCAGTAATATAGCATAAAATTTCCAGAATTAAATCTTTGCACACAAAAAATTGTTATCGTACAATCTGCAATTGTGATTTTGCTTTTCATATTATAATAATTACAATCTTGAGTGTAGTTCTACTGAGATCTAACAAGTGATTTCTCAAAAATTGGCATTGAAAAAATCTTACGAGATTCGAGAAGGAGCTCGAAACCATCAACGGGGCGTCAATGACCACGGTAACACATGGTTATATCCCCATCCGTGTCTTCTTGTCACCTAAACCATGTAATCTTGCTCTTCCCCTTCACCGTTGTCCTCGACAACATCGGTGTCATGGCCTTCTTGGCACTAACATTGGTAACACCGGCATTCGGGATGATGTCGTCGGCATTCATCCAAGGAAGCGTTTCCCAGATTAGCACACAGAGACAGTGTAGGGTTTCGTTTTAATCTGCCTAACTGCCTTACCCAGATTAGTAGACAGGTGGGGAGGGTTTCGTTTTACTCTAAGGAAGAGGAGGGGTCTTTTTAGAATTTTGAACCATATTATATCCTTTGATTTAATTTTTAAAAAGTTTTAAAAATTAATATCATCTCAACCGTGGGATTTTTTTTAACATAATCCAATGATCTTAATTACATGGTGCATCAGATGTGTTCAAAATGCTTGGGCTGATTTTACACTGATAATAATATATATATATTTTTATTTATACACAAATACATAAAGCTGATTTTTCATGAACAAATACGTAACATTTTTTAAAAATTACCCTTCATTTGTAATAAGAAATTCTATCATCTCTGTGAACTACACAATTTTGACTCCACATTTAATTATAACCACTTATTAATAGAAATTTATGCAATTTGTAATATGTCTAAAATCTAGTAATAAAGACAAGAGACACAATTTTATGTCATATTTTTGTCTCTATATTTTGGAGTTATTCTTAACTGTATGGAGAATAAATCATTATTCTTGCTCTCATTAATTAATTGTCTTGCACATTAGCATTACAGGTAAAATAAAAATATTAATAAAAAAAAAACTAACATCAAACTAAGACAATAAATAGTCAAGAGTAAGAGCATTTATCTGCTCTCATAGCACACACAGAAAATTATATATTTTGTGTCTGAATATATCTTTACTAAAAATAAATGCTTTCAGTGTTTTTAGTAACTAAATAATTCAGAGGATTTGATAATTCATAATAGTCTCTAAGACCATTTTTTTCAGTTCTATAAATGATTGATACTAAATATGGTGCTGCAACTCTCTTACCTTGTCATCAACGAATTTGGACCAGAATCTTGCCTGGGCCCTTTCATAAGGAGAATGTGGAAGAAGAGGGTTTTGCTTCCAGGTCTGGGTTTTACTTCCAAGTCTCATCAATATAATCAAGAATGAGCAGTGATTCAGCAAGGGGCTTACCCTGGTGCACAAGAACAGGTACCTTTTTGTAGACAGGGTTGTATTTAAAGAGCATATCACTCTTGTTGCTGAGATCTTCTTCCACATATTGGCACTCTATTCCTTTAACTGCTAGTGCCCACTTCACTCTTAGAACAGCTGGACTACCCCAAAATCCTATTAACTTCACTGAATCTCCTTCCATCTTTTTGTCTTCTCAATTAATTTGTTAATCCAAAAGGAAAACTAATTGGATAAAGATGACTTTGATATCAATACCCGAAAAAGAAGGATGGCTTTGCTATCCTTCAAAATATGCCTATTTAACCTTAAAATTAAGATAAAAAAATTCCCTAAACTACAAAGATGATTGATCATAGTCATATTACCAGGCAAAGAAGCAAAGCAATATTCCCTGAGACTTCATGTGAAGAGAGAGAGTATAAGAAGAAAGAAAGATCCAGAGCAATGTGACATAAGTTAATGAAATATTCATCATTCATTATTCAGTACAATGTGTGCCAAAGACATCGGTTTGGTTGACAGGTATACAAGTAAAATACATGGCGCAATTGGCAAGACCAAGCATGATTTCTATGAGAGTTAAATGTTCATCTGTCTTTTGGTTTTAAGCTTTATTTATATAATTTTTTATTTAAAAAAACACTTCTTGGTAGAATTTCTGCTGCTTGTAAGTTTTAAATATATCCTCAGAAAGGGGTCTATAGAATACAGAATTGAAAAAGTCCCGACATTCCCAGGCTACTTCAAAGATGCCAGTGCAGATGTAACATTTCGTGATATTCGCTCATGTATTGGCTCCTGCAAAAGGAAATGGAGTTATATTCCTATGACTTTATCAGATAATAGATAGCCAAAACGAAATGTTGAAACATATGGATTACCTCAGACGACAGCACCTCAAACTTTGATTTTGTTATAGTCTCATACAAGAAAATGTATCTGTCCAACAGAATTAGTATAACGACAAGATTATACGTTGGTTTGGAGAAATAAAGCAGCAGGTAGATCTATTTGAATGAGGATTAGACATGACAGACGTGCCATGCAACCAAAACCATGGTTGAAGCATCCTTGTGTAAAAATGAATGATAATTCAAGCAATTCTGGTTCGAAAACAAGAAACAAAATTCTATAGGCAATTATTTGTGTATTTATACAAAGAAGCACATAAAGTGGAAAAAAAAAAGGAAGTTTAGAAATAGCCAAAAATTCGAAATAAATCTTCAGGAGCTTCAGGAAGAACCTAACAGATTCGTTAGTGTGATTTGAAACTTTATTAAAGCATACAATCTAGTAGATTACAAGTATAAAATTAAAAAATACCTCATCTTCATAAGGGTTGCAGTGATTTTTGAACCCAGCCTCAAGAATCCTAAAAATTTATTTTTTAAAGATCAACAGATTATTTAATTGTCCATATTTTATGAAGAGAACAAAGACTAGTAATTTAGAATAAGCTACCATATCTCTAAACCTTTAAGTAAAAAATAAAATATATAGAGCACTTATCAACATTTTCAGGCTCCAAACCATTTTGAAAGCGCTCAAGATAATTGCTCCTTCATTGAATAAGTGTGCACTACAATTTCAAATGAACTTTATTTTCATAAATTTTGAGTGCATTTCGAATCTATAACATCAACCGAATCATCAATCAACATATTGAACCGTCTCTGCTTCCAATTCTTTTGTGTCACCTATAATGAAGCCAACACCTGGAAATTCAAATTTCATCAAAAGCAAGCCAATGTCAAAAGTTAAATTGCATTCACAAACAATAATAAAGATTAAGCTTCCCACTCCATCACAGGAGATTGGTATTTTAACTTTTTTGTTCAAGGTAGGATTTTTGAAAAGAATCTATGGCAGTTAGAGAATTTCTTGAAAAATAATTGTACCATTTTCATCTCTATAACCAAAAACAGAAGAATAATTGAGAATGGTCGTTATGTCTTGGATAATTGAGGAAATGCTTATTGTTTTCCCTTTCATTAAAATTACGATGAAATGATAGAAAATGTTTATTACTGACGTATTCAAATAGACTTAAAGCTTTCTGCTGACTTCCTCTAATAGCTTTCTTTCCTTTTCTTATAATTGCAGAATGGAATAAAAAGAATTAAAAAGGTTAGAAAAAGAACATTAAAAATAGAAAACATTATCCATCATT